>NC_086253.1:6631734-6799234 GCF_021018805.1 Prinia subflava
GTTCTGATCACTGGACCTGCTTTTTGGTTTTCACTGTCAGAGCAGTGTAGATTTGCAGCCTGGAAGGAATGGTTGTGCTTAGCAAGATTTTTCTTACTTGATGAATTTCCATACCACCGGGGCTACATCAGAGGGACTGTGCTGGAAGAACAGCTGGGTGTCCTCTGCTTCCCCCATGTCATCTGGCACTACTTGCTCTGATTAAATCAATAATTATCCTCCTCTGTCCCTGCACTTCCCAGCCACTCCTGTTCACAGCCCCACAAATTGCATGAGCAAAGCCCCCCTTTCCTGATCTGAGCCAGTGGTGCTGGGCTTGGCTGTGTCAGAACAAGGCTGCTTGTGTGCACAGGCTGGGGCTCAGTGTCCTGTCTCACTCCCCTGCCTGGGGGTGTTTCAAAGTGCTACCTAATGCCTTTCAAATTTAAGGAGTTTCAGAGTCTAATCTTCAGATCTACCCCACTTTCTATTGATCTAGTTCCAGGTTGGTTACCAAGACTATTTTCTGGTTCCAGTTCAGATGTGCCCAATTGGATGGAAATTTCACAAGAACATTTGAACTTGGGAGATGACCACAAGTTTCTGCCAACTAATCTAGGAAAGTTCCTACCCTTCAGACTTGGGAGGGTACTCTAAAGATGTTAGGGCCTTTGAATTTGAATCCTGCTTGCGTGTCTCCTATTTAGATGTAAGATCATGAAGATTAAATTGCCATTTCTGGAATTAAGTCGTGATTAAAAGATGAGGTCTTTGATCTTGTAAAATTATATTTGCACAGTAACACAGCCTTTTTTCCCCCTGAAAAATACTACTCCTTTACAGCTTTTCCCTGATACAGGTGAAAATGGAGTCAAATGCTTGAAGAAATGCTGCAGAACAAAAAATAATTTGCCTTTTTTTTTGACATGCCTTGGCAAAATTGCTGAGAAAATTAGCACAGTAACCAACAGTTTTCTGCTACAATTGGGAGGAGTGGGAGCAGCCACGTGCATCATTTTTTGAGTAATTTTTCAGCTTTGCTGCTCCTGGCCCCCCTTCCATGGGTGACTGGACCCTGGTAGCAGAGCTGACGTTTTCATTCCCTGGAAAAGCTAAGAATCTGGTTTTCATTTAAATGTGTAAAATTATCTGAGTTGTTTTCCCCTCGATAAGGTTTACAAGTGTCTGTATATCTTTAGTTTTAACAGAGGGCAGTTCAGTAGACAGTTTACGAAGTACTGGTCAGGGAGATAAATTACCTTGTAGAGCTGCACAATCACCATTCACAATCTCCTCAGTGACTTTATAGCAAATGATAGGATTTTTCAAGTTCATAGAAACTCATCAAAACACTTCCTGGTATTTTTTCCTCTCCATCTAGCCATTCTCACTTCCAGCGTAATCTGTACTGCTCCTGCTAGGGAGTGAGGGTTTGGTTTGATGCCTTAGGGCCTGCTGAACATTTCTTTATTTCTGGCAGCTCTTTGGGATCTGTGAACTGGAAATGGGAACACTTTGGGCAGCTGCAGCACTTTGACACATTCCTTTCCCAGAGGTCATATCTAACCTCAAATGATGCTTTGTGTGTACCATGCAGGGTTGCTCTGTGAGGTTATCACTGGACAAATAAATGGGTTTGAGCTTTTTTTTTTTTTTGCTGTTTTCCTGAAGTCAAGGTTCCAAAGCTGTTCATTTGAAGCTCCCTAGTTCTTTTGAGTGGGTGCTACTGATGCCTTGAGAGGCTACCTAGGGCAGAGGCTAGACAGTGTTAAAGGAATAAAGTAGGTATTTATTTAAAAGGCCTTCAAAGGATACACCTTGGGAAGTACAAGAGCCTGGCTGAGGCTACACCCAAGATGGACTCCGGGTCACACATTTTCACACTTCTGTAAGTTTTGGTCCATTTACATATTGGGGTTAATTGTCCAATTACAGCTTCAGGTTGTGAAGTCCCACACTCCCAGATTGCTCGCCTCAGTTCAGTGTTGTTTATACTTTTTGGGCCTGAAGCTGTAATGGTGTTCCTGGCTCTTGGGCTGGAAAAAGATTGTTTGGTCTAACTACACTGAGAAGAGAACTTGCTAAAGCTTTCTATGAAGTTCAGAGCTATATACTAATGCAGTACAGAATCTGGGACATATGAAAGCTAAAACTTAAGGCATCACTGCTTCTGTCCTTGATTTATTTACAACATGATTAACACACAACCTCTTGAGAAGAGGACAATGCAATCCATGGGGCAGCATCTGTGGTTTGGGGAGCTCCTTGAACCCTTCCTCTTCCTCTCAGTTTCACTGGCGTTTTCTGATCATGGGAGAAATTATCCCTTTTAGCTTTCAGATTCTCTGCTGCCTAGATGTGTAGTTCTGAGCCTCATATGAAGTGTTAGTCAGTTCTCTTCACAGAGTAGGCAGACAAAACAAATCTTTTTCCTGCTGAAGACCAAGGACAATAGGTACAAGTTTTCAGACCCAAAAGCCTAAACAACAGTGGGCTGAAGGGAGAAAACAAGAAGGATGAGACTTCATAATCTGAAAATGTAATTGGACAATTAAACCCCAATATGCAAATGGACCAAAACTTATAAAAGTGTGAACCTTGTGACCATTTATCCATTTTGTGACTATTTTAAGTCCACCTTGGTTGTAGTCCTGACCAGGCTCTTGTACTGCCCAAGGTGTACCCTTAAAGGCCTTTCAATAAATATCTACTTTATTCTTTAGCTCTGTCCAGTCTCTGTTCAGGTCAGCCTTCCCAAGGCATCAACACACTATGTACTCTGGGCCTTGCAGGGCTGTAACTTGTCTGGGGCCAAAATCACCCCAAAGTACTGCAGGTGATGCCACTGCCAAATGCCACTCAGGGACTGATGTGGAGGGAATGGGAAAAGAAGGGAAGATGGAATATGGAAATTTCATCTTCCCTGTGGGTGTTTCTCCATCGTGTGATATGGGCATGGCTGCACTGCTGCTCACATCCACGCTGGGGTTTGGTTTGTGTGTTCCACTGCTGATTAACTCCTCTCTCTGTGCCTGCACAGCCCCAGGGAGGTTTGCTGAAGCAACACTACAACAAATGCAGGTGTGGCTGTGGGTGCTGAGTGGGGACCTGTTTTGTGCCACAGTGAGAACATCCTGAGGTAATGGGGATGGACCACAGCCTCCTCTTCCAGGACAGAGGTTAAGAATTGATTCACATCAGAGCAGGTCCAAGCACTGCCCTATTATTAGACCTTCCAAGTGATGCTGGTGAATGGTCTCAATTTCGGAATTGATTTTTTCCCCACTTATTTTCTGACTCAGAGCAACCTCCTGTTCTAAACAGGCAGCACATTTACCCTGAGTGATGCTTCCTGCATCCAGGGCAGCTCCCTTCTGACAGCCCTGCAGAAGGCATTGCCAGGAGGCTGTAATTAAGGGTGTTACCAGAGTCATTTGCCACATTTCCAGCAGGCTCTGGACTGGTGGTCAGGAAGAAACTCATAACGTCTGCAGGCTCTAATGAGGCAGGTTTGAAGTGATGGGGGTGTCCCATTTTCCCCCTCCTTCACAGAGGGAAATGGGAGAGCCTGGTGTTAGGTAGGAGAGTACATCAGTGAAAGAGAAGTTGTGCAAGCTGCATATATTATGATGTAATTGAGGTTTCAGTGAAGTGCTTTCCCTTAAATTTTTTCTTACCTTTTTGTTTTAGTTTTTGCTGGTATTGCTGTTCAGTCCAGTCCAGCAGAAAGAGACTGTGTGACCAGGGACAGTGTAAGTTTAGCTCTGGGTTAAGGCCATTCAGCAAGATTTGTCCCATACAGTCAGCTGCTGGAAGAGCAACAGTGAGTTAGCTAAGAAGATGGGAGCCAGTGAGGTTTGGGGGACTAGATCAGTCATTAGAAGGTCCTCACTGATCTCATACCCTTTCCAGCTTTTTATGTCTCACTTTCAAATTGTTGCCTCCTTTTCTTCTCGAAAGCATTCACTTCCTTTGCCATTTAGTTCCTGGAGAAAAGAGGGTGTTGTGTAATGGTTTTGGTCGAGCCCTTTCCTGGGGCTGTGACCAAATGAGGTCTTGATGGTTCCTACATCTACCCAGGAATTTCTAGAACTCCTTAGAGCTCTGTGCCTGCCTTTCTGAGGCTGTGTATCCATGTTCCATCAGCAGCCTCAGCAGATGGGAAAGCTGCACTGTGAGCTTGCAGAGGGGGTGGATGCTGTGGGTGTTGTCCTGATATCGATTCCTGGTACTGGTGGAGGTCTGAAAGGTCATTTCCTTCCTCTGTGCATCTTTTTCTTCCCAGATTTTGTCTATTAGACATTAAGCAATGTGAAAAGGAACTTGCAATGCTTTTCCAGTGTCATTCAATTGTTTTATTCCATAATGCATGCCTGATCAACTCCATCCAATGCCTGGGGCAGGAGAAAGGGGATAGGCTCTGATTTCCTTGGTTTGTGCACTTGAATGATCTGGACAAGCGTGGCTGTGTCTTGGTGGAGACTGCAGTTTTGAAATTCTGCCTATGAGATCACTGGTGGCAGCTTAGTAAGACCATTTGAACATCTGTAACCTGCCACATCAAAACCTGAATCCGAATCAATGCCCAGATTCTGCTAATTGATGCTAAATAGAAAGAAAAATAACGCGGGAGAAAAACCCTCCTAGAAACAATCAATAAATTAAAGATGCTTTGGGATATAAATTCAGCAGTTAAATGAGATACTAATGAAGATGGGAGTTTAATGGTGAGTACTCTCATTACATTGTTTTAAAAACTCCATTTGATGTAGATTTGGTACTGGTAAAAGGGAGACAGCCTTGTGACAAAGATCCGTGAGAACAAAAGTTGTTCTGGCGTATGAGCACAACTGCTGCCGTTTATTGCTGAGCAGCTTTGCTTCTCCATTTCTGCAAGTTGTTGCAAGATCTGGGAGAAATTGCAGAGCAGTTAATTAAAAAACAACTAATGACTGTTCCACAGGGCCAGTTTGCTTCTCAGAGCCTAAAATGTGCAGGATATTAACACATGTATCATTTTTTTGACACTGGAGGACAATTGCAGAGTGCAGCCATAGTGCTACTGTTTTTAAAGCAGAACTTAATTAATTAGAAATGGGCTGAACAGGTTTGTCTGGAAACAAGAATTGGGCTTCCAAAGGAAGGAGATGCTCAGATATTGCCAGCCTTTAAATTAAGCTGTTTCAAACTCATCTCAACCCTGTTGAGCTCCAGGGTGCTACTGCCCCACTCCTGCTGTGAGCCCCACAGCCAGGTGTCCTTCCCAATCTCAGTTCTAATGATGTTTCATTTAATCTGCTCTGGACAGCTGCTTTAGGATGAAATGAATTATGGCACCCAAATTCCCACTTCTAACTGCAGCCTGGATAACAGCTTAGATGACAAATCCAGCATCTGCAGCCGAGTAAGATGCCCCTGAATGGAATTTTTTTTCCAGCTCACTTGTGCTTTGGCTGGACCAACCATCCTCTTGGACAGAAAAAATACATCAAGCTCCATTTCTGCATGTGCTGTAGCCCCACAGTGGCTGGGAAGAGGTGGCTGGAGGATGCCTCTGCTTTGCCTCGACACTGGCAAAGCATTTTTCTCATGTCAGTGTAGAATTTGGTGAACGCAATTATTTTCTTTTATCACACACTTAGGCTTAAACTGCATCTCTGCTGGTACGTGCCCTGTTTTGATTAATATTAAACTTCCAGATCATCCTTTTGAACTGGAGCAATTTCTTACAACAAACAGACCGGAGAGCCAGATTTTTGAGTGATTAGCAGCAGGCTGAGAGCTGTGGATGCTTGGGGAGCTTAACGATTCATGGCCAGATCCATTCACCATGGTTAGAGTGGTGGGCATGTCACAGCTGCGATTCCTCTGGCAAAACCTCGGTCTGAAATGATTTTAAATCAGGAGCTGAGTTTTCCATCCCACTTCTTTCCAGGATGACTGACTTGCTGAGAGGGGGGAGAAGAGCCATCCTTCCATCCCAGAATATACTGAAAAAAACCCTGGTTGTGAGAACCTGCTGCACTGGAAATCTCTTCTTCCCTTTTCTCTAAATTGTTTGGGCACAAAGGGGAAAAAAATTGCACTGAGTCCAGAGCACTGATCCCAGTGGATGCCTGTCCAGTGGTGCCATGCAGGGCTGGGGGCAGACCTGGATGTGTCATGGTTGTGTTTTGTTCTGGGCTCTTTGTTCTTTTGTGCAGGTAAGATGCTAAAACAGGGGTACAAAGAATGGCTAAGAGAGAAATTGTAGATCTCACACAAGCTGATGCAACATGAGGAGGAAGAGGAAGCCTTCATCAATTTCACCTGTAATCTCAGTGTGTGACACTGCTGGCAGTTCTGACTCAAGAATTTGTAGTAATGCAGAAGTGCCCTGTTTGTGACTTCCACTCAAATACACTTCACAGAACCTTAGTCCTGACTTCCAAGAATACCTCAAGCAGATAAAATATTGCTACAATGCCAATGTAGTTAGTCAAACACACAGAGCTATTCCTGGACTAGCTGCTTTGGACTGGGTCACCAAATACCCTGCCTCCAAAATGCAGAATGAAGAACAGTGTTTGTAGCCAAATGGACACTGGAGGATTCTTTTTGTTTGTTTTTTTAATCTCTATGCACAGCTGAGTTACCAGCAATACGTGCAAATAATGGATTTCCCTTTCAGAACATATAACTGTGGTGTGGGCTGGCAAAGCTTTGGGGAGTCAAACACAGGCAAGATCACTGACTGTGCAGGAAGGCAGCAGAAGAGCTTATGGGACAGGAACCCTTTGTTTTTTATGACCAAGAAATACACACTTAGATCAAGAATCTGGTTTTCTTCAGTTTTGATGTTTTTGGCCCTCAACCTGTTTTTCCATGGCAAAAGTAGAAATTAACTTCTGAGCTGCATAAGGTCAGGAATTCAGCTGGGATTTGGACCTAGATATTCCAGGCTATTACAAAGCAACAGGTACTCAGGGCCTTTGATGGAGGAGAAAATATGATGGACCCTTTGAATCATTGGAAAAGTCACTGCTGTTGTTGATACTGTGGAATGATGAGCACTTGGTGAATAGGAACTCTGGTTTTGGTGTTTCTGGATTATGGACCCAAGGCCTGGGCACTCTGTTATTAGAGCTCAGATATTACTTTAAAATGTTGAACATTGATGGTGCATTATATCTTGCTGTGGAAAAGGTCAGCCCTGTTATTTGTAGAGGGAGGGTTGCCTTTTCTTCATGGCTGGCTGGCTTTTTGGGCTACATGGTATAATTTATAACTACTTATTGTTTTCAGACATGGGGCTGAGGATATTTTGTGTGTGAAATTTGAAATTCAGGCCATTGTAGTTGAATACATGATACAGAATTCTTTTGTCCAGCAGGAGCCAGAGATGCCTGGTCTTGTCACCCTTGGCTTTCCTTTCAATTAGAGGGGAGAACAAAGAGGACTTGTAGGGCAGGAACTACATTATCCTAAAATCGTGATCTGAAGTATTTTGGATGCACCAAGCCCCCCTAATAAAGAGAAATAGATACTGGCAATACAGAGAGATTGTCACAGTCTCATCTGGTAGAATTTATGTTGAGATATTGGAGGGGGCCTGTGCTAACTCCTATTTCCTGGTATATCTCTATTTTTTGCACAGCTTGTGTAAAACCAAGGAACTGATGTCAATGTGCATGAAAATTAAGAACCTACTTAGTGAAAGATTTGGATGCTAGAGCAATTTTCTTTAAATTGCTCACCTGGTTGTCATAGTGAAGTCAGCTGCCTAAAACCATGAAGGAATGTGAATTCCTTAATAAATGTGAACCAATCTGTCATATTTTTGGACTGTCAGACCCAGAATTTACAATTCCGTGCAGAGATGGTTTAAAACTACCCAGAAATGCATTTGCTGTCACGGCCCATTTCTCCAGTGTAACTCTGGCTTTGAGGAGTAGCATTGACTCTTCAAACTGGCTCCAGGTGTTGTTTGATGTTGATCTGAATGGGATGAGCCCCTCTTATGTCAGTCACTGTGCAAATCCCATTTAAGAGCTGTTATTCACCTGAAGAACTTACTGTTTAATTGCTAAATTGTGCAACTTCATGGAGTTGTAGAGAGGGATAAGGTCTCCCCTGAGCCTCCTTTTCTCCAGTCTAAGCACTCCCAGCTCCCTCAGCAGCTCCTCATCAGACTTGTGCTCCAGACCCTTCCCCAGCTCCACTGCCCTTCTCTGGACAGGCTCCAGCACCTCAGTGTGTGTCTTGTAGGGAGGGGGAAAGAATCTGGCTCTGTGGGATCAGTCTCTGACTGTACAGGTAGGTGTGGAAAAATAAGTACTCACCCCTTTTTCAAGTGCAAGACCAGTCTGGTATCAAAGAAGCAGAGTGGTAAAATGAAACATAGACTTCGTCTCATCTCTAGTTAAATAAAACATGGAGCAATTATCATCAAGACTTTGAGAAAAACAGGCACTGCTGTTAAAGCAGCTGATGCTCTCCAAAGCTTTAAATTCATCACAAGTGACTGTGAGGAATACCTATTGACTAATTAATTTTCTTGTCTGACAGACAGCCTTTGAAATCCCATGAAGTACAGATAAAGTGTGTGTACGTGAGTGGCAGGTGGAGAAACATCACAAATTACATTCTCAACACACAGGACTTCACCTATTCCTCTGTTATAGCTGGGTGATTTCAGCACCTCCCAGGAGCTGCTGTTTGCCCAGATGTCATGTAGGTGCTGGTGGACTAGCCAGATGTGAACCATCCAGGAGCAGAAAGCAGCACATAAATCACATTTATTTTAACCATTCCTAGACCAAACAGTATCTGCCTAAGTGACCTTGCCTGAGGAGAGGGATTTATGGGATCACCATGGAAGGAAACAGCCCTATGATCACACTTCATCACACTGGATATTAAAAATTGTTCTTTTGTGAGTGGATTGGAGGATATGCACAGTTTATCAACAGTAGTTTATTGAAAAATCTGTCTAAAAATACTTGAATGGCCTTTATTGAGAGGACACACTGGAAAACTGCACTTCTAATATCAGTTAAAGATCAAGGTCAATGAAAGAGAGCCACATCACTATGATGGGACCATGATACAGTGTACAAGTAGATACCAGTTTTCCTCTGAGAGTTCCTTCTCCTTTCCCCTGCCTGTAACCTGCTTGTACTTGTTTAGAGATGAGCAAAATTTGGATCAAAAGGAGTGAGAGAAAAAACTGAGGAAGCAGAAAAGAGGAAGTGAGGTGATATCAAGTGGTTTTTGGCTCTTTCTGTAATATGTGTCTTCTTTGAGATTCTAGACGTTGACAGACAAGTAGAAAAGGACCAGTGGGAAATCTTAGACTTGGATTGTTGATACTGCTGAGGAGGGCTGTTTCTCTCTTGTTGCCTCCTCTGTGTGTGCAAGTGGACTTTCACTGTTTCTTTGTCCCCTGCTGAGGTGGCTGCTGACATGGAGAGGGCTTTGCCTGTCCTGTTCTCATCCACTGTGTCCTTAACTAAACTGAGCAGTACAGCACAGTCGCTTCCAGGTGCAATCTCAACGCCTTTCCCTTCTCGTGGCCTCTGCTATCAGCACTCAAGGAAAACCACAAGGGGAGAATGAAAAAGAAATCAATTTTTATCACTAGAAATATTTCCCCTCTTGGCCACAGACTGAGACTGTTCTGACTTTAACTGGTCTTCCCTGGGGTTTGATAACAGTAGCTCACAGGAGGCTCTAGCTTATCTGAAGACCAAACACTAAATTTCTCATTTCCGCTTAGTGGTGAGGTGTTTAATTGCTGCTTAGTTTTGCCAGTCGAGTAATTCACATTGACGTGCTAAAAGCAGCCACTAGCAGTTAAGCTTCCATCCAGGGGCTGCAGTGAACAATCCTGACATCTTTTTGCAGGCACCAGCTCTGCAGGCTGTGAGCATTCCAGTTTCTCCTATTGAGTGGGCAAGCAATCTACAGAAAATTAAGTCTGAAAAGCCATGAGAGGTTGTGAAAGGCAGCTTAAGGAGAGAGGCTCTGTTGGATGAAATTTCTTGTCCTGTACGAATTCAGGTTGAAAATTAAAGTGTTGCCAACTCAGTGGTAATTTAGGAAAAGAAATCTTGTTTAAAATACAGAGAGACAGGGTTGAACAGGGAACAGAGGAAATTCACTCCATAATATCCATGTGAGTTTATTGTGTATTGTGTATCTGTTGAACGAATGCAGTCCTTAAAGATGTATCAACTTACAGAGGTAGGTAAATATGGAGATGGCTCAGTGCAGAGTAACTCTGCTTAGTGGATTCAGTCCTCATGTAAATCAGGAGTAACTCTTCCAAAGTCCAACCCTCCACCTCGCATGGCTAGGTGCACTTTTTAGCAATGGGTGTAAAATGCTGCTGCAAGTTTAAAATCATAGAGAGTTCTGACTCAGTAGAAGTCTAAATCTACCTTGTTCTCTGTGGAGTAATTTTGGGTTTGGAGCAAAGTAGCACAAGCAAATACTATTTTAATTTTATTTTGGTCTTGTCTTCTGATGTTATGATACTGCCAGTCCTGTGTAGGAGCTCCATACATGAGGTGTAGAATAATCAGCATGTATCTGAATATCTATAGGTTCAAAAGCAGATAAATTATTCTCATGAGTTAGAAATGGCCAGGTAACTCCATGAGTGGCAGAGCAGGATGGAGCCAGAGGGAATCATGCAGGAATGTCCCAAATGGGGGAAAGTAAATTGTTTGCCACAACTTTTCAGACTGGCTGCTGTGCTGGATGGGGTGTTACAGTTGTCCTTCCCTGGGGGTTGTCTGTGCATTTTTTTATGGTCATTGTAGCTCTTGCAGCATGATGGGTTATTAGAGAGTGATTGCTGGATTTGAGTTTCTTGGTGGATTATTCCAGCACCCTTCCAAGGGCAGCTTCATGACTGCCACAGAGCTTGAGAAATAATTTGCTTATTTAAAATATGCAGTCAATTAATTAATATCTTAAGAGGTGTAATTGCTGTAATTGCAGACTAGATAATACAAAGCTGCCACTCACGTTTAACACTGACACTCTTCTCCAGTTCATATAATTCAAATAGACACACAGAGATAAAACAAGATCAGCAGTAGCAGCTGCCTGATAGACAGACATCTTCAGGTGTGAGGGTCCTTAGATGAAATGAAAGCCTCAGAGAATGAAATAGGCACACAACTCCAGAAACTCATAGTTTACAAAAGGGACTGTGACAACCAAACTCATCTCGTCCCCTGTGCAGTGCCACAATCTGAGAGCAGTTTGAGAAATGATATTCCCCTTGTCTTTCAGTAAATGAATATGTGATATTTGAGAGAAAATTGTGGCATGGTCCATCTGAGAGAGCTATTACCTAGCAAAGTTCATCCATATATTTTTAGCTCCAAGTAGCTAATTAGGTAATTTTTTTTTGAAAACCCCACTACTATACCAAAACAAAAAAAATCCCCCCAAGCTCTAAACTACTTGGCTGAAACCCCTGGGTGGTTTTTCATACCCAGCCCCCAGCTGTTTGCATTCATCTGAGTTTGATGTCTTCAAACTGAGAACCACAAACCAGAGAATCGATATCATCTACTGAGCACAGCGCAGTATAAACACAATCAATTAATTCCTTTATATGGAAAAGGAGCTGGAACTCAGCTCATCTCCTCTCTCAGGCAAATTATAGCGATAAGAGAGTTTCCCTGAACTGAAACCAGAAGCACCAGCTTTCTGCACACTTAACCTATAATTGTCTATAACATGCATGGAGGTAAGTGAGATGCAATTTTATTCACAAGGGTTCCATTATCTTTAATCAGCTTTTACATAATTTCCTTTGTATCTGATTGTTTTGTTTTGAAATATGTAAAAATGCTTCCTTTCCCGGGATGTGTAGACAAAAGGTGAAGAATTCAATATTATATTCACAAATTATTTCATTCACAGGAGCTTTAGCAGTGTGACTAGTACAGCAAAAAATTTATGAACCTGTAACATAACCCAGAGCAGTAGGAATAAAGATGATAGAAACCAGAGGAAAGAGGATTTTTTGAATAAGTTGTTAAAAAATAAAGTTGCTTATCCCTTTCACTTGAGACCAACTTTTTAAATCTCGATCCTGTAATATGATAAAATTCGTAGAAATTCAAGGGGGTAAACACATCTCTGAAATCCTTATGAATTAAGTGTTGATGTGTCATATGAAAGGCTATCTTCACCTTCCTGAGGGATGAAGATAGTCAGAAATGTACAAATTGGACAAGAAGAGCAGTCTTTCAAAACCTTTTGTGAGCAGGGAGAAGCAGTTCATCACATACATCCAAATACCTCACTGAAATATGGACTCCAAGCTGGACACTTTGGTCCAAGGAAGAGATGGACCAAGTAGAGAGAGAACACAAGCACAGTAACAAAATTACTACAAACCCTTAGCCTTTTAAATGCTAAAAGAATATTGGATTGTTTCATTTGGGTTAAACAGTGCTAATATAGTCTTCAAATGTTGCATATTAGATCTTGTTGCAGGAGATTAGAAAACTGTCTGCTGCTGTTGTGGGCTCAGATTGCATTCAGTTTTGCAAATTATGAAAACATTTTATGGGTAAGGATGGTGAAATGCTGGAAATGATGGCTAGGGAAGTATTGGGGTCTCTGATGTTTGAGGTTTTTAATGTCAGATAACCATCCATCAGGAATGGTGCAGCTGTACCTGACCCTGCTTTTGGACAGCAGGAGAGGGCTGATGATTCTGTGAAGTGCTGTCAAATGTTAATTTTCTGCAGTTCAATGTGAGCATTTCAAGGGTGGTCACAGACGTCTAACTGGATTTGGAATAAAATAATACACCCCTGCCTCCCTGCTGAGCATCTCACAGAGGGACATGCCCTGGGAGCTCCACTCCTGCAAAGGCTGCCTCTGCTGTTGGCACAGAGAATTCAGATTTGCCTCGAGCCTGTTGGATCTCTCTCTCCTCTCTTCCCTCCTGTGCTGGTGGCTCAGTCCCACCTGGTTTCAGGACCTTTCCCAGCCTGTGTACAGTTTGCCTGGTTGTGTACAGATTCTCTTTCTCTCTTTCTTTTAGAAGTATTATTATTTGTTCAAGAGCCAGTAGAATCTAAGGAAACCTATAATGAGCAAGTGAACACAGATTTTTTTTTCACAGCTCTTGAAAATCTCCATGGTTATGACTTCTTTTCACCACCTCACCTACAAATAGTTAGTTGCTGTCCAGTTCATAAAGGTGTTATTGCTGTTCAGAGGCAAGATTTCCCAGCACAGGATTGTTTAATGCCTATGTGTTTTATTTTCAATTTTTTTTCCTCTGAAAACAGCTGACCCGCTTTTCTGAAACATTCCAGAAGTTACACTCCAGAGGCACAGACCTGAGAATAAAAGCCACCCAGTTTAGAGGATTAAAGCTTGCTGGGTCTAAGAGCACTTGGAAATGGATTTTATATACAGAGCATCAGTTAGCCCTGATTGGCAGGTCCTGGCCTGCCTGGATGGCACATGTAACATAACAATGGCATACGTGGCACATCCTCAGGTCTTCCCTGTTCCCAGCCAGAGCCTTGTGGTGGTCAAAGCCCCAGCAGCCACAATGCTGAAAACCCAGGCACAGAGGGATTTTCCTTTCATTGTGTCCTGAAAGGCACTGGAGGCTTCCCTATTTGCTTCTGCATGGCTGTACCATGTCAGCAGGCCAGACTGGATCCTGGAGCAGAGATACCAGTGAGAACAGCTTCATCTTAGCTTTTCTTGTAGCACTTACTACATTGCTTTTGTACCTTTAGTAACACCTTGTTTTAAGGTGTTCTGAGTTCAAGACTCATTCTCCCCACCCACTCCTGAGCATCTTTGGCCCCTCACTGCAAGACACACATTGAAGTGCTGGAGTGTGTCCAGGGAAGGACAGCAGAGCTGGGGAAGGGTCTGGAGCACAAGGCTGATGAGGAGCAGCTATGGGAGCTGGGGACACTCAGCCTGGAGGAAAGGAGGCTCTGGGGAGACCTTATTGCTCTCTAAAATTTTCTGGCAGGAGGGTGCAGTCAGGGAGTTTCTCTCTTTCCCAGGTAACAAGGGACAGCACAAGGAGATGCTGCCAATGTGTCAGACCAGAGCTCAGCTCACCTTTCTGTGGACCTGGACAAGGGATCCCTAAGCAGAACTGTCCCAAGGAAGTGTTGTGTTCAACAGCATTGTGTCTTCCAAGACAGCTCAGGGTTCAAAAATCTTCCATGGAGTGGTGTAAATCCTTTTCTTCCTGACTGTTGCACGTATCTTGCTGGTCCTCACCTCCACAACTCCCTGGAAGCAGTGTCAGTGATATCTACCACGGGATTGGTGTGTACCCAGGGACCCCAGCCCCCATAACCTGCACTGTCCTTGTCCATAATTACTGCATGTACCAGCATCAGTGAAATCCTGAGGACCTTGACTTATTCCCCTCTTGAACCTTAAATGCACAGCACCTTGCACAGAGGAGTTGAGTGGTCACAAGCCTCAAGTGGGTAATGTTTATTTTTCCTCTGTTGCCTATTCCCCTTCTGGAAGAAGGAAGATCAATGGACTGTTTTAGCTCACATGACCTCTGGGAATACAGGATGCTGCCGGAGTATTTTTTTTTTAAGAAAGTGTGAGGGGGGGGAAGGGGTGGGAAAGGAGAAAGAAATAAAAAAAAAAATAAAGGTTTAAATACAGCCTCTTCCATGACCCTTCCCCAAACCCAATATTTTCCTAATAAAATAACGTGTTGCTTGTATTTTATTTTCCCCATCACCAAGGGCTGCGAGTTCATTTGTTTGTTTTACATTGGCTGCTCAGAACAGTGTAGCTCCATGAGGTTAAAGAGATCCTCCGAGAAAGATCCTATTGATTTTAATTACCGAGAAACAGCCCACAGGGACAAAAGGACTTTGGCTGTTTATTTAGCCATCGCTGTGCTGCAGTATTGTGTAAGGAGAGATCAAATCAGTTGCCCTCATTATTACAATAATAATAAGGCAGAAAAGGTGCCTCCAGGCCTCAGGATTTTTTTTTTTTTTTTGAGAGACAATAACCTCCACCACTCCTCCCACTAATAAAAGGCAGACTTGAAGAACAAGGAGCAATTACTATTCGTCAATATTAATTCAATTATGCTCCTGTTATTTATATTACAGGAAGGATTGTTTAATATTTTAGAAATATCCCAACCAAACCAGGGGCCACATCTGTTCTGTTACAGACTGATTTTTATCACTGCTAAATGCATGTTGAATGGTTTTTGCCTCCTTTGGGCTGAAGCTAAGGTTAATTAGTTATTCAGCACAAACCAGTGGTACAATCATTCTAAGAGTATCTGGGCTGAGAATACACCTACTTGTGTGCTAAAGTGGAAATCCTCCAGGGATCAGCAAGCCTTTCTTGCCTGGAATCTCTTCCCACCCATTCAGGACTAATACCAAGCCAGGTTTATGGTCTTGAGAGAACAGAAATCAGTTTGTTCTGCTTATGCTATTTGCTAATTTTATTTTCTTGGAGCCTGCACCTCTGAGTTGGTCTCTGCTCTGTGACTTGGCCCATGTTCCCCCATGAGAATTTAGTATTTCCTCATTGGTATTTTCTTGCTTAATTACTTTCTAATGAACTCTTGATACTTTTGACAATAAGTGCCCAAACAGTCAAGTTGCAGTGCCTTCTGTGAACAGTATCTCAGGTCTCACCTGTGCTGTAAAGAAATATTGTGACCCAAATTCTTGTTGGTGTTGATCTTGTGCAACTGTACTTGAGTGACGCAAGAGTATCCATCCAGCAGGTGGTTTTATGCAGGGGCTGGTTGTATAAAAGCCAGTTTTAAGATGAAGCTAAGATGCAAACAGCTGTAGAAGGCAGAACTTATCTTTCCAACACCATGGCCTGGCAATGAGTAGATGCATGTTGTTAGCAGTATGGGAAAAATAATGGATCTGCAAGTCACTGAGATGCAGCTATAATTTAGCTGTGATCTGTGGGAGCCCTGTGCCTGTAGAGGATTCTGGAGATGGGCTTTAAAGAGAGCCCAAGGAGAAGCCATACTGCACCATTTGCAATCTTCTGTGTGAAAGACAAGGCAGAATTTGACTCAATGTTTGTGCACCAGCTCAGCAAGTGACTTCACACTTAAGGTTTTCTTTATTTTCCCTTAAATCAGGGCACTAGGAAAGGATTTCCTGGTTCTTGTTCGCCTTCAGCTGAAGCTTTTCTTAACTTCAGAGAATGTCACATGTGGTTTAGTTATTTGAGTCATCCTCTGGGCCACTGTGTTTCACTGACTACCCTTGTGACTAATAGAGTTCCTAAGTGTTTCAAGCAGAGATGTTTCAGCTGGTAAGGTTAATGCAGCACAGCACTGGGCAGGTGTTGCAGGTCAATCCCTTGTTTAAATAATAGGTTGTTCTGCTCATGGTGCTTCCTTAAATATCCAAAGGTGGTGTAGATTTGTCTGGAAGGCTGCAGAGGACATGTTTCTGAGCTGGGAGCTGCAGCATTGCCTCAGGATGTGGAAAACACTGCAGGTACAGGATCTTTTCCAGTGGGCTGCTTTTGCAAAATGGGTTAAAACAGTTGACTCAAATATTTTATCTTTTTTTCAATGCGTTAGGTTACTGTTTGAATGGTTCTCCAAAATGAAAAACTTCAACTCAATTAGTTTAGCTGAATTTAGTTGGTTAGTCAGAATTTAGCAGTTTAGATTGCTAGGAGCCAATGACAATCATGAGACTGGGAAGTAGCACTGATGGATTTAGAAAGATGATGAGTAGCTAGTAACAAAACACTGAAGATGGTTTTAAAGATTGCATTTTAGGCCTTTAATTCCATCCAGGCTTGAAGGCTGAATGTTTTGTACTTTCATTTTTTCCAGCAAGAAAGTGGACTAGGAATATGCTTCCTCAGATTTTCCATGGTCTGGCCATGGTTTGTACTATTTCTGTTCTATTTTGTGACATATTCTATTTTTGTGATCAAACTACACCTCAGAAGCTGCCAATATAGGAAGTCTGTGTCTAAGAAGAAGAGTAGAATAATTAAGCTTATTTTTGATGTGATAATGTAGAGGAAGGAAGGATGGAGGACAACACTACTTTGATCTGCAGATACTGTGAATAAGCTGTACCCTAATGAGAAATCAGAATTAGCTGATGGAGTAGTACCTACAATTAGTAGTTTGGGAAAAATTGATTTTTAATGAAAGATTAAGCCTTATATGTATGGAGTAGAGATAAGCAAGTACAAATTGCAGGGTACGTTAACAGTCTGTAAAACTCAATGTAAATATCATGTGTTTATTGTGTGAAAATTGTGAGTGTGGTCTGGGGTAACAGCTGTTTGTACAGGTATACCTGAGCATGCTTTGCTAGACAAACCTTGTCAGGCAGCTGAGAAATGCTGAGTTGCTCTAGCAGCAAACAGCACAAAGTAAGCTGAAGGACCAGGTGTTCACTCAGGTTTTTTTATTATGAAATTTGCACTGGGTTCACATATGTTGTGAAGTTTCCAGGTATGGTATCGCTTTCCAGAGCTAAGGCCTGTGGTCCAGATTACACTGAGATTAACAAGGAAATAACTGGAAATTGGACCATGGCTTCAGGAAAAATTCCTCCTTTCAGCTGTGGCTTAGCTCCTCACAGTAAACTGTACTCCATCACAAAATTAAGTTTTAAACCTGTTTTAAGACCTTTCTTGGTAATAAACATTAAATAATTTCTTTAGTGTCTCTAACTCAGCCTTCAGTGTGTATGTCAGCCTTGGTAATGTTCCTCCAGCATTGCCTCATCAGTCCCAAAGATCTCTTTGCCTTTTGTCCTATTCTCAGTCCTTCTCTCATCTCTGTTTTTCCTATCTTTACACCTGTCTTTGTTTATTCCATCTGCATACAAAATACTAATCTCTTTCATTTCATATATTCTGGATTTGCTCATCACTTCTTGTTTACCTCTGGTTTTGTCCTCAGTTCCCATGAAGGGGCACCTACAGCTGCTGATTCTTCATCTTCTGGTATTCCAAAACCCCTGCCCTTATTACAGGATTTATCTTTCCAAAGAGTACGAAAAGCCTGTGAAACTTGTTGCTGCTTTGAGATAAAAGGGCTGTTAAAGGTCCAGAGGTGTTGCTTCTATGCATGGTCCCTTCCAGTGCTCCTTCATGCTTGAGCCAGCTTCTCTCTGCCTTCTGTATGGGCTCTGTGCTAAAATCATTCCCAGAGATCATAAGTTCCTTTGGGAAAGACTCTCTCCTGGTTGAGGGGGTGTCTGAGAAGTTTTTTGAGAAATTCCTAGGAAACTGAATGAAACTGTCTCAGATTTCTCCAGTGTTTGCAACCCTCTTTTGCTGGCTAAGCCTTACCTGGGCCTATGAATGTTTATATATCTTAGTTAGACATGACATGAATAGTATTGATTCGGTGTTGCAAGGGAATTTGCTTGTTTCTCTGGGCCCAATCCCCAATGAATTTATAGTGATCAGGCCATTATGCTTGGGTGGCTGTATGACAGCAGTGCAGAATGGAAAATCTTGCTGTAAAAGCTATTGAATCAGGAGGGGACAATAAAAGGATTCTCTCGTTCACCCCCTTGGTCATGGCTTTTGGTTATGGTTGCAGCTTAACATAACTACCCATCAAACAACCGTGTATTTTTATGATCATGTGTAGGGTGGTTGTTGGGTGCACAGGCACAAAAGATTTAAAGCTGGTCTCTTTTTGTTTTTTTCTTTTTGAAGGCTACATTAATTGTTCTGATGCCTGAGCATCTGCCTGATATGCATTGTTTCCTCTGCAGACCGAGGAAGACAAAAACTAAATACAAATTTATTGAATGAGCAAACTATAAACCCTGAAGTCTGCACAATATTTTAATGGAAATCACACTTTGTCAAAAGCACACGTATCAAATATCCTTTGTGGAGATTATGGTTCATCAGTACCAGAATTAATTAAAAATTTCCTACCAAGCTTAGGCACTGCTCTTCTGTTTCTATATATAAATTTTTACCTTTATAAACTAGTGGCTCATTTCAGGGAGGAACGTGTATTTTATTAATTCAAATGCATAATATGAAAATGTTGTACTTTGTAGAGGAATTCACTTTTCCTTTTAAAAAAAAATCCATTCAGTTTTTGGTGGCAAGAGGGACTTTAAATAATTCTTCAGCTTTCATTTTATGCATTTTTACAGTGTTAACCGGCAAAAGCTGATTCATTATCAGCTGTCCTAACTTTACCTGCTCTCAATAACTCACAAGTCCATGTCACCCTGCAGTGCCTCCTTTCGCCTTCGCTCAGATACCATGTCTAACTGAATGGAATTGACCTGCTTAAGGCCTCTTCACTCCAACTGAATTATTTGATCATAGCCACAGACATCTGTTTGGGGCAGTAATTGGTTGTTTATAAGAGCACAGGAGAGCCACCAGCAGCAACAGCAGAGGCAAGACAATAAAGGCAAGGGACAAGCATGGAGGGCATGTAGACAGGTCCTGACAGACCACTGTCTGCTTGAGATAAGCAATGCAGATTAGTTATATGCACTCTATCTCACCACTGGGGCCTAATAATCCCCTTTAGCACTCATTCACAGTTATGTAGCAGACAGAAAACTAATACAGGGGGGAATCTGGTCCCACTGCCTCGCCACAAATCTCAGACACAGCTCCTGGAATCCGCGGGGTTTTACCGTACAATTAGTTTTAAATGCCAATTTCATGGCGGCTCATGAGATGGAAAACAGAAGAATAGTAGGTAAAGATACCCATTGCAAACTAGATTATTGGAGAGGGAAAGATGGCTCTTCAAGACGTGGCTGTCACTGCTGCTTCCTGGCTTGACAACCACAATGTGGATGTTGAGGTAAAGGGTGACAAAAATGTAACTTGAAGGGCTGAATTGCTGGGAAAAAAAAAAAGAGACGTGGCATTTCTGTGCTAGTTGTGTACTGAGATGAAACAATGTGGGTTTTAATTGATTTGCAAAACCTTGTTGCAATTATCCTGGAACACAGGATGGTCACACTTGCAGCAGGCGTGTAAAGCCGTGTGAGATGCACTGGGTTTGTCCTGGTACAGCTGCACATGTGTTCCCCTCACTGTCAGACCCAAACACATGGCACACCTCCTGGGTGCTGCCCATCAGGGTTTAAAGGAGACTGCAGAGCCTGGGATTTGATTGAGAGAATTTGGTGTTCACATTTAAATGCTGAATTAAGTAACTTTTAACTGCATGCACAAATAAAAATGCATTTATGTTAATATTAAATGTTAATTTTAATTTCAAGTTAAAATTCTGCATTTGGCAAGACATAGATACCTGTTACAGTTCTGAGCCAGTGCAGGGAAGGAGAGAGAGTGCAGAGATGGATATTAAGATTGACAGATCCTGGGATGTTTGCTTGAGTTCCAGAAACACAGATTAGCAGGACATGGTGCAGGTGATGGAACGAAAAGATTGTCATTATTGTGGTTGTTGTTATGCTGTGCCACTCATTTCATGGGTAGCAGTCACTCTCAGTGTGATGTAAATATGTGCTTATATGCAAATGGTAAGAAATACTCTTCTCCAGAAGTGTCTTGGTTTTAGTGGTGCAAAGAAAGTGTCTCTGGCTCCTGAGCTTTTGAAACCCAGTAATTTTTTGTGCGAATAATAATGAAAGTTTATTGTAGGCACCAGTGGGAAGGGTAATTCCATCTCAAACTAGTGTCTTAAAATATCCTACTACTCAAGGTGATAATTTAAAAAATGGAAATTGTTGGCCTAAAAGCTTGGATCTTTTGGTCTCTACAACTACATAAAAGACCATTGTAGCCAGTTGGGGGAAGGTCTCTTCTCTGAAAAATCAGGTGATAGAATGAGAGTCAATGGCCTCAAGATGTGCTGTGGGAGGTTTACATTGGATATTAAGAAAAATTTCTTCACCAAAAGGGTGATCAAACACGGGAAAAGGCTGCCTAGGGAAGTGGTGGAGTTACCACCCATGAGGGGATTTAAGAGGTGTGGATATTGTGCTTGGGGATATGGTTCAGTGGTGGCCTTGGCAAAAATACTGGGTTAATGGTTGGACTCCATGGTCCTAGAGGTGTTTTCCAACCTAAAGGATTCTATGAGTCTATGATCTCTGTTTAATATTTAATTTCTTTATGTGTCTGATCAATCTACAACCGTAAAAGAATTTTTGCAGACATCTTTGTTTGGTGTTTTCTGTTGGATATCCCAATATCCCGTTTGTGTTTTGCATGCATCTCCAAAAAGTCTCATGTTTCTGGCATACATTTCACATTCACATGGGACCTGATTTGGAAGGGACATAAAATTTGCACGGGAAGCCATCCTTGCATGCAGAAGGCACTTTTAATAAGTTTTCATAGTTAATTATAGAAGCTTCAAAACTCACCAGTAAGGGACAGAATCCTCAGTAAATTCACACAGCTCTGTTGAAATCAGCAGGGCTTTGCTACTTTACAGTTCTGCTCTGTGGTTTTTATCTGGTTATTTTTTTTTTCCATTTTGCATTGCAGGCTAGAGAGTTATTGTACAAGCAGGCTGTAAAGCACGGCAATGTTTTTGACTCCATCTACATGTCCTGTATTTGTTATCTAATTGCCAATAGACCAAACTGCAATGGGATAATGTTTTTCAACCAAACGACCTGTAAGTAGCAGGAAATCTTATGCTCTCACCTCTTTGGCCAAGACAAGAGCATCCACATTTTACATAATGAGAGAAATCAACTGTTCTTTATCAGTGCTTTTGGTGCAATTGCAAATCTTTAAAGCCTAGCTGCTTCTTGGATTTAACAACTCCATCCCAACCCTCCATGCATCAGGGACATGCAGGCCACTTTTATACAACTGCAGTGAATACCATTATTTGTAACCTGAATGAGCTTAAAATTCAGCCACAGATGTTCATGCAGGACCCCTGGCTGCTCAAAGGGAGCCGTGTGCTTCCATACAATGGGGCATTGGGAGCTGACTTTAAGTTATGTGTTTATATTTGATGAATTACAATTAAATAATGTGAAGATAATTTGCAGTGTCTCTGGTCACTCCAGATTCCTGGCTGTCTGCAGCCTCTGCAGGCACATGAGCAGCAGCACTGCAGTCCTTAACCGTGTGCTTTGTTGTGGGGTGCACAGAGGTAGTGCTCAGGCTGCAGCCCCAGTTGCTTTTTCAGAACTGTAACTTCTTTTTTGGACACATGAGCAGTCCTGTTTCTTTTTTATTTCAGTGTGTCTTCCTCAGTGTGTTCAGTCACATCCAGTTAAGGAGTTGCTGGAGTGACTGGCATCATGGGTATGGTTTCCTCTTGGGAATCCATCTGGAGATGCAAATTGCATCTTCTGAGTCTCACACCCTATTTCAGACCCCAGCCAGATTGCTGATAACAAATCTCAGAAGTACAATATTTAATGTGCTGGGACTTCTAATGAAATAGTACAATACAATTACAGCTGTTACCAATTATTCTTATTATTACAGTCCATTCCAATGTAGAGTTTTATCAGTCAGGTTTCCATTTCTGCAGGATTCTTGCCTACCTGATTTGGTGGATTCTCCTGCTGTCTCTCTGCAGGCAAAGACTGGTGCCCTCTGGCTTATCCTCCACTTCTTCAGTTCAGCTTAATGTTCAGTCTAGTTTGTCTAATTATTCAAGCCTCTAATAGCACAGATTAGTCAGATCAGCAGGAAGGTTTCAAATCAAAGATATAGTAATTGATATCACATTGGCCAGTCTAATCAACACAGGCTGACAGCATTTGCTGTACTCCATGCTTTCATATTGTGAATCAAGTCTGCAAATTGAACCAAACTTTCTAGGAGTTGTATCATCACCATTTGGTCCTAGCAGCCCATGTGAGCTCTCACAAGATCTCTGGAGATAGAAAGCAAAATACATTCATTTCAGTTAAATTTAGTTTCCTTTTCAAGTGAAAAAGAGTCCCAAGAAAAACAGAACAGCCTAAATTGTCCTTGGCTGTAATATGTCTGGCTATGTTATAACTAAAAGATAAATACTAATCCTTTTTCTTTTATTTCCTCTGTTTTCCTTTATTTTTAATATTTTCTTTTTTTTCTTCACTTTTTTCCTTATCACCACAGTAATGTCTAGTAATGTCTTATATCATGACCAACTTCATCACCAAAGGGTTTATTTGCTCTCATGTCCTCAACTAAGCTTGAAGTCATGTGCAATGCAACCTCTCATTTTGATTTCACTTCCTAAAATGTCAGGTAGTGTTTATTTTCAAGTAGGGCCATGGAAGTACTATTGGCTTCTGAAGCAGGTGATGGTGAATTTTCTACAAGACTGTAGCTCCTGGACTTTGCTCCAGGGTTTTGTTCTGCTGCCCTTCACTAACTCTGGAGAAGGGTCTGTCTCCTCTGTCCCCTGCTTTGACAAAACATGTTTCTGTGACCCAGAAAAGAGGAGTTTCTAGCCATTGCTTTCATCCCAAAATTTTCGGTGTCTTCCTAGTAATCCAAGATTTAAACCTTGGGACACCTAGAATATAAGGACTCACACTTTAAATTCCACTTAGTTTTGTTTTTTCCCCATCTCTTTTCTTCTGATTACTTATGGCCACTGTGAACCTTAGGGGCTGATGCATCTCTTATAGCATTTTAATTTTATCCACCCTCCTTGTTGTAGTGGAGCCAATTAATGAACTTCATTACATCATTATATCAACTTGATTACTTGGCTTTTAGATGCTTTTATACATAAGCTTACTCTCATTTGGTTTGTTTGCTCACATATGCTTGAATAAAGTAAATAGCAAAGAATGATAAAGAGAGCTTGAATCTAGAATTTGGAGGTTCAGAATGCAAACTGGCACAGGAGGCCAGCTGAAAGCAGAAGATTTCCAAGGCAAAAGCCTTAGCAAAGACCAGCCATGGAGTCAGGTTCCAATTTCTCTGGGATAACCTCTTGGCAGTGATTGCTCTTCTGCATAAGTGATAATTACGGTACAGAAAAATTTAAATTTATTGCTTTAATTGCTTTCCAAATTTTGCAGAGAACTCAAATAGCAGACTGATTATATTTTATGGTGTATTTCATTGCCAGGTGAGTAACATGAATCAGTGTTTCACCTCCTTTAAATGTCTAATGCTGTGTCTTCACTATACCACAATAAAACAGGGAAAGAAAACAAGTAATCTAAGTGAAAATCCTAGTTGTTGCAGAACAAGAACAAGTCTTAGGATACAGATTTGGGGGTGTCAAGAAATGAAATAAGTTCTCAGTTCTGTTAATAATTCACATTGTTACAGAGATATTTGAGCTCTTGGACTGAAAAAAGTGTTCAAACTGAATACAAATTTGATAAAACCATGGGACTTTGAGGTCATCTGAAAAATCCCAGGAACTCAATGAATTTTGACTGAAGGTCCTGCAGAGTTCCCACATTCTTCTGTCCAACAGTGAAATAATAGTTTTGGACCACTGGGATGACAGTGGCTTTATTTCAGAGATCTCTGAATATTTTAGTAGGAGGAGGTTTTTCTGAAAACACAAGAAAAGGAATTTCAAAACCTTTGTGACAGGGTAAACAGAGAAGAGGTATATTCTTTATGTTAGCAGTGGGTCAGCTGAGAGACTTGGACTGGATTTTAGACCCAGGCCCATTTTGAGTATCACTCTTGAGGTCAGCAGGACTCAGGCCAGTGCAAGCTGCACCACGTGGTAAAAGATTTGCTCTCTGTGTGTCGACTGGAAAGCTCATTTCATACAGACCTGGGCTGAGAACTACATGTGAGTGTTATCTCTGGAGATTAACTCACCCACTCAGCACAGGCAGATTGCATTTAAACTCAAGAGAAAGTGACTGGCTTGGGAACTGGGGAAAATATTCATTTGTTTTACAACCAAAGGTGCCTTTATCTTCAGATACTCAAATGTGAAAGTGTATTTGTCTCCCACCAATGAAATATAATATTGCTATCACCTCCAAGAAATACATTGTAATGTATGTACTGCTTTTCCCTGTGTTTTGTGCTTTATGTAAACATGCAAACACCAGTGACACCCCACCGTGGTGGCAGCCAATAAACTGAGCACTTACCCTCGCTGCTGTTGTGTAACCATGGGCAATTTATCTAAGTCTCACCTCTCTTAAAACACTTTTATCAAAATTGGCGGTCAAACACCACTGAACCATGGTGGCCTCAATCTTAAATGCTGTGGTGCAGATTTTAATTTGGGAAAGATTAATGCACTCTCAAGTGTTAATGCCACAGCTTTCTGTTATCTACATTGATGGGTGTCAGCTAATTTCTGCAGAAGGATTGTAAAGCAAACTGTGCATGTTGATGTTTCAGAAACCTAAGCTCCAGAATGGTGAGATAATAGAGAGGGGAATGGAACTATTTTCTCAAATTTCTTTTAAATTAGAAAATGTTTCCCCTGTCTTTGTAAAGCTGAGCTACCGAGTCAATTCCACTCAAGCTGATTCTTGAAGATATAGGGAATATTTCATTTAAAGGAGCAGTAAAAGTGTCAAAAGATACTTTATCAAGGTCGCTTTTAGATTGAAGATAACAACCCATCTTATAACAAATATAGACCCCCACAGTAAGCTTTGTAATTTCCAATGCTGTAGTAGCTCTTAGCCTCTATCATCTCTCACGTATTTTTTTCCTTGTCTGGTCACATATAATCGTAATCAACAAAAGCCATTTTGTGCATTTAATAAAATGACAATAGCTGGTACACTTTGACTGGTTTATTTTTCAGCTTCATACAGTTTAGCAAATACAACTGGAGTTTGTTCTGGTTTTTAATAGACTTTCCTAACTGTGAGGAAGATGTCTGGGAAGAAGATAACTGTGAACAAGATGATGCACAATAACTAGGAAATTTTATTTGTGCAGACTAATTTACACAGGAGGGGGGGAATGCAATTAAGCTCATAAAACTTGCTCCAGCAATGATCCAGGTCAAGGGGCTAATAGTGAATTGCATGAATAACAGTCACTCGCCCAAGTCACATTAAACAGTCTTGATAATATCATCCAAAATAGCCAATTATTTTGAGTGTTATGAGAAAGTCCTATTGTTATTTAACAATGGTTTATATGGGAAAATATTAATAAAGTGTATATGGTAAAAAAATTTCAAAGGGATTAGTTGCAATTCAGTTCACAGTAAACTGTTTTTGTGCCAGAGGGATGAAGGAGCAATGCCTCAGAGGAGAGTGAATTGCACATGATTTAGCAGTGATTTTATATGTTCAGTGCTTGCTAAGACAGTGCCATGGGCTCCAGTTTAAAAGTAGGAGCAGAGAAGGAGGTGGCACAATCAGTGTAGCAGAGCCAGATGCTCTGCAAAGCATCTTCCCCAGCACCATGGACTTTCTCCTTTGGTTATAGTGAGAGATAGAAGGGGGGGGGGGTGTTGTGCAGCTGCGGGGTGGGTAAGTATGGAGATAGTGAAGATGTGCACTGGCCAGGCAGGGTAAAGGAGGTTAAAGGGATGTTATTTTGCTGTATCTTGCTGCATTTACCACGAAAGGAGTGCAAGAGGAGTGCTCAGTTTACTCTGGAGTTAGGAGTTTTCTGACTTTAAATCTGTTAAATTTATATAATAATATTTGTCTGTATTAATTTTTACAGAAGTTCTTCCTGATTATGATTATTTTCAGTTTAATTCCACAGTAACAAATTATTATTATTTAAAAAAACCTCTTTTAGTTGTGGTCCACATAACTCTTGGTAATGCAACTTCTGTTGATATTTATTAAAATCATGTGACTATACTTATTACATGTTATTAATAGTAATGCAAAATCTAGATTGAATGTTGACTTGATCTCACTTTGCTTTTCTTTGTCAAGTTCTGATGGAATAAAGATTCACTGACATCATCTCAGTAAACATTCTTTCTGCTTTAACTTGACAAATGGAGGTTTTTATTCAGCTGTTGACTCATAAAAGACCAAAAAGGGCCAACATGTCAAGTGGTTTGCTTTTACATAGGAGTGTTCTTTATCAGAGAAATAAGATACCTACATCCACCACTGATTCTCTCCATGCAGGAAGAAAGTTTTGCAATTTAGTGACAATTTTGTAGTTTGGTTTTTGCTCTGACTGGTGCAGATCTTCCGGTTGCAATGTAACTCCTCCATCCTGGCTTCCAGGTGCTAATCTTGAGATTATATCCTCCTAGTCTCAGATTTATTTCTCTTAGTCTCTCTTCTATCATCTTAGAATTTTGACTCTGAAGTTCACTCAGTGTAAAAGCAAACTTCAACATCTTGAACCTGATATGATGGACAAGCAGAGGTTTAATTAGAACATTTTAGGGTATGTTGACATCAAGTAGTTTTCTGTTGCTTGACAGCCAGGATATCCCAGCCATGATAAAAGGGTTAATTTAACCTGCATAGACCTGCGTGGGACTATTCAGTTTTTGTTTTATTTTGAGACATTTGAGAGCCTTCAAGGAAGAGGAGTCAAACACCTCTCCTGGGTGCCCAAGGGTAAATTTGTACAACATGGAGGGGTTTAAGAGGAATTGCATTGGATTGCTACTGCTGTGATCTGGAGAAGGCTACAAGTCAATTTGAGAAATATCACCACTGATGGTTAACTCACTACAGCATATTTTGATAGTCCTGCATTTGCCAGGAACTAGGGCTACAGTGTGAAAATGAGCAATGCCCTTTTCTGGAGAAAAGTTCATGACAGGACTTGAAGTGCTATGGATTCTGGACTCTTGGGACATGACTGGAAAGGGTCCTGTGTGACAACGTGGGTTTTCATAGTTTGGCCTCTACATTGAAACAGTTTATTCTCTGGCTGTGTTACCTTGGCTTCAAATATGCAACGTGCAGCTTGTCATAAAATTCTGATTGAATTCAAACCGTGTGTGTGTGGTTAGGGAGACATCTGTTAATTGTTCATGAAATTAATTGAATGATGACTATCTAGTTGAGTTTTCATTGGATTTATTCCTAGGGGCTGTAATTGCTAGTTTTGTAAAAGGTACCTCACAAGCAGGTTATTTTTAAAAAGAAAAAGCCCCATACATGTATTTCCTGTCATCTAGTATTCTGGTGTTGAATATGCGGTTTTAAAAATGGGGTTGTAGCAACTCCTCATATTAAAGTAAAATGCTTGTTTTTCATACAGGAATTACAGAGTGTAACGTAATTGGGCTCACTGAAACAAATTCAGCATCTCTCAGAGAACAAAATCATTGAGCCTACTGACTAAATTTAACAGCCTAATAGAAATATGCAGGTGAAGGTACAATTAATTTTAATTACTAGACTATACATTGTTAGTTGCACAGCCATGAGTAAAATTAAAATGGCAATCACAATTAGAAAATTGCAACCTCATTGTGCAACAAATTAGTCACAAATTAAAAGTCCAGGAACTATTATACATCCACTTTATTGCTTTATGACCATTATTGCCCTGATATAGATTTTATTTCTTTAATGTCGTGTCCACTTCTTTTCACCTTATCTTTGTTTAGAATCTCTGGCTCCTTCCCAGATTGTGAATCTAAGAAAAGAAAATAATGTAGGCTGGAGGGCTGTGACTTCCCTCTTCACTCTGGACAGAAACTCCTAAGTGGCCCTGTCCTGCTTGTGGGTGGCTTTCAGAACAAGGTTTGTCACCAGATTATTTCAGTGAGGGTTTCTAGAGCACAGAAAATAGCATTCAGGGGGTAATAGCAGAGGTCTGTGTGTGATGTAACCCTTTTAGAAAAGGTCAGACCAGTTAAAGATGGGAATCTGGAGGGAATCTACATCGGTGCAAGTTAGACTCTCCCACCCCTCCCCTCTGGCTGGGCACACTGCTGGCCTGCACAAAGAATTTTAGCTATAGGAGTATTTCTGCTATAAGCCTGATTTTCATCTGTTCTCAACACAGTTTTATGAAATGAAGTTTAACAATTATCCCAATCTTGCAAGCTTTGTGGTGGTTGAAGCTGCTTTTGCCCTGCAATACTTGAGGAGCCATCATGGAGTGGCTGAGCTGGAGGTGGCTGCAAACACCTGAAATGCTGCAGATGTTGTGCAAAATCGCATCTCCCTTCTGTCCTACACCTGGAAATGAGGGTCTGTACTTACCTGGCACCAGCAGCTCATCTTCCCCTGCAGGTGAGTACAACGAGACCAACAGCACCCACCATTGCCACAACACTATCTTGAATACTTTGCAGGATGAACCCCATTTGGAGGTGATTCGAGGCTTTGCCAGATACCTAGATGCCTCTTCTGCAAAACTGAGGATCCATGGAGAAGGCTAAAGTAACTTCAGTCCCAAAATCTCCTTTTCTGTCCAAGGTGCACCAGAGGAGCAAGAAAGAGAAATTCTCTTACTAGCATCTGAAGTATGCTCTCTGCATGTAACCTAGCCCAGTTACTCCAGTTGTAGGATCAGAATGGCTTCTGTTAAAAAGAACCTTAAATATGATCCAGTTCTAACCCCCCTGCCATGGACAGGGACACCTTCCACTGGACCAGGTTGCTGAAAGCCCTGTCCAGCCTGTTCTTGAACACTGTCAGGGCTGGGACATCCACTGCTTCTCTGAGCAACTCATGCCAGTGCCTCAGTACCCTCACAGTGAAGAATTTCTTCCCAATATCTAATATAAACCTGCCCTCTGCAAGCTTACAGCCATTCCCCTCATGCTGTCTCTCCATGCTCTTGTAAATATTCTCTCTCCATCTACATCTTCACGTACTGGAAGACTGCAGTGAGGTCATCCCAAAGCCCTCTCTTCTCCAGAGCTCCTGAGGGAGGCCAAGGCACAGGACTGAACACATGGGGTGGGAAGAACAGGATATAGCAAGATACTTAATCAGAGTTCATGTAGAGAGGAGCTGGGGAGGGGGTTTAAGACCAAACAACCAAACTCCAATGCAATCTCTGTTCTCCACATGCTCTCAGCTCTCTGGGGTCTTTCCTAAAATCACCAGAGCATTGGTCATCTTGTGTGAGCCCCAGCAGGGGCTTTCGCAGTGCTTGGTGAGTTGAAACTCCATTTCAAATATGCAATTGAACAGCTATCAGAGGATAATGACATTTAGTCACTACCACTTGGGACTGGATTTTAATTGATGACCCAGAGGTGAAAGTGTTTATATTCCACTACCTGCTATTGCCAGTATGTGGGTTTTTTTTTTCCTGTAATCCTCTTTGCTGTAATATGAATACTTTGGGAAGGGGAAATTAAAGTGGGACTGAAGATATGAAAGTGAGAAAAGATATGTTTATTCCCTGCATATCTCTCTGTATTTAAGGCCCAACAGGAATTCCTTAGTATACTTCCAAATTCTGTTGTCTACTCTTAAAATGGAATCAACAGACAGTTTATTGAAACAACTTTATTTTTTTTTTAACTACAGATTGTCAATTGTCATTTTCCAAAGATTTTTTGCTTCCATATTTGTGCTGTTCTCAATAGGATGGATTCCTTCTTATCTGAAGCAAAACTCATCTGTGATTGCTAAATTGAGCACTGAACTCTCCCTCAGTTCTGGGAGAGGTGAGAACCTGTGATTTACTGTATGTTTATGCAGCCCCTAGTGCCCAATTGCACACAGCCTTGTAGGGTTTATCTCAGGATAGAAACTGAGGAAAAAATAGTAACATGCTCAATTAATAAGATTTTCTCTCTGAGGTCACAGAAGTTTCATATTAGCAGTAACTTTCATATATCAGACCTCCCTGTGTTTTAGAACTTGTTGATAGACTAATACGGATGATTTTTGTCTTGAAAATGTGGAGACATAGAAATTAAATGCCAGGTTTGAATCTGTCTGGATTTGTTATTTTCTGATGTTGTTTTGAATGATTTCTCAGGCAGAGAGCATCTAAGATTAGGGAAACATCTATAAGTGCCACTGGCTATCTATTTGTTGTAGGTTCTTTTTTAGGAAAGGTGTTGTTCCTTCAGCATTAACGTTAGCAGTACTAATACAAATATCTCTTTTATGTCTTTGAATTAAAAAAAAATGTTGTTGTATCAGCTTCTCTGTTTGAAAAGCAGGATAAGTGAGAATGACCTGTTCAGAGCCATGCATTAACCTTGCCAGAGAAATAGGAATATTATCTGGATTCTTGCTTATTAATCCATGGTGGGCTGTTGAAGCTCTTCTGTGTCCAAGTATTATGCATTTCCATCTTGAGTGAAGCCAAAAGCACTTGGTATGTAGTGGTTTTCTTGGGTGTGGCCTTTCCATTCTGCTATTTTGGAGGGTTGCAATTTTAGTATTGTAGGAAATATGGTGAACGTGTGTAGAAGAAAAAGTTGATGCAAGGAATTACTTGTTTTATTTTTCCTCCTGCTCTTTCTGGTAAGAAATCGGCCTTGCCCATGAGTCAGGAGGTTTTTGGTGTTCAAATGCATGGAAGAGCTGCAATACAAATATCTTGTGATTTGGGTCAATAACTTTGCATTAATATTTGCCATTGGTAATAAGTGGGTAGAGCCTCATGGGAAAGCTGCAAAAATGGAAATGTCTCCTTGTAGACATGTGTTCATGAAACCAGGGTCTGCAGCTGACAGAGCAATTGGAGAGGTGTCTTTAAGCTTTACTGCTGGAGTCCTGAAACTCTGTGCGACTTTTAAATTCCTTGGCATGGTGGGGCGGAGGGGGAACTTGGATCCTGAACTTTCTGCGAATCTCAGGAATATTGCACATTTTTTTATTCAACCATTTTATTTATGCTGCAAAAAGTGTGTGATTCTTTAGCTGTAGCTGAGAAGGCAGCCCTTCATTTAATCCCAGGTACTGCAAACTGCTATATCCCCTACAAAGAAATAATTACAAATCTACATAGTGAATTCTTTTCTTACAGTCTAACGGGACTCAACAGAAAACATGGGTTTGAGCATGTAGCTTTGAAATTAAGCAGTGTAACAGCATTAAAAAAAATCCCTTGGAAACCTTCATCTCTGATTTTATTTTATATTGTTATAGTGCTCACGCTTCAGTGATTTCCTTTCATCTAGTCACTGGGCTGAGGAAATAACACAGAAAAGGAAACCTCTTGAGTTTCTGATGTACATGGTAAATGGTCATTTCAGGGACCATGCGCTATGGGCCTCAGACTGAGGGTTTAATTTAATTGGTTGAAATTAAAAAACATTCAAGCCTCATGAAATTATAACCTTTACGCCTGGTGTGTCAGCTACATCTGACACTAGCCTTGTTGTTTAGAGATGAAATCCCTCCCCTATTTAAATGGAAGATCCTGTGGGACCCACATAAGCCTTGCAAACAGAAGAGGCTCTGATCATGAGATCACTGCTCAAACCATGGTTAACATCAGCAGCATTTTTTAGAAGTTTCTGTGTCTGTGTTTATCTATTTGAAAAATCATGTCTGTTTGTTTATTATCAGTATACTCATATTTCTTTTAAAATACATGTTTAAAAGATTTGCTTTGTGTTTTCACTGAGGAAAATGAAATATAGGGGACAGAGATCCAGATTTGTGTGTTTCCTGTCAAGAAATTGGGAGCTAAGGTTCAGCTTAAATTTTTTTGGGGTGGTAATCTCTTTTACATCAGTTGAACTCGCTACATGATCATTTGTTGGATGTGTTTTGTGATACAGTTTTCCTTTCTTCTTTGTTTAGATTATAAAATACAAGACCATTATAATAATAATTTTTTTCCTGAATTTCTGTGCAGTGCTGAGGACAGGGGCAATGCAACCTCCTTTGATACTGGAGCCATTACAATAGTGCCAAATAAAAATAACTTTTCATTCAATATGCCATGAGGTACAGATGGGATGTCTTCAATGTTTCAGGATGGAGTTTTCTAAAAGGACCTGCAGGCAGGCAAGTTCTCAGTTTCCACAGACTTTCAAATGAACTTGAGGACAGCCACCTTTAGATTCCTTTGGGGACTCTCACTACTAATTAAGTGCCCATCACATTTTTGTATGACACAGTAGTTAATAGAGATAAAATCTCTGCAAGCTTGTAGAGATGACCTGGACCTTTAGGAGGAGATGTGCTTACAGAGATGTCCCAGCCCTGACTGTTTGCATCATGTTCATGCTGAATTTCTGGAGCCTTGCTCAAATATCTTTATTCTGTGAGAATCTTCCTCAGCTAATCCAGAAACTGGGTTACCACAGCATTTTATGAGATGGCTTCTCATAATGCCAGAGCATCTCTGTGGAAGGGTAAAAGTGATGTGGAAAGCAAATCAACCAAAGTGACTTCTTAGTAGCTTGCTGTTAACAGATTCAACAGCTGCTTTTTCAGTTTTGGGTATAATATGGGCATAGATATGATACTTGTATATATTGTTGAGCTCTCGTTATCCTTAACAAAGATTTTAAGTGGAATAGGAAGTTAAAAAAAAATTCATGGCCAGTATTTGGAATCTGGTACACTTTTATTATGTGAGAATCTGGAGGAGAAATGAATAAAATGTGCTAGGAAAATGGGTATAACATGGAGGGGAAATAGGTGGGAAATTTTTTTTCTGCGTAAGAAGTATGAGAATGAGGCAATGAGAGATGAGAATGAGGTGGAGTTCAGTGAAAAGAAAGTTATCACAGCAGAGGAAGTCCCATAAGGGACAGTTATTCTTTGATGTTCATTTCTATTGAATATCATTGGCAGCAATTTAGGAAGGTTCAGAGAATACTGAACACTTAAAAGATGACAAGAAAGTTAATGGCAGATGGTCTTAAAAGAAAAGTTTGCAAAGGGAAATGTTTTTGATCCTGTGGCAAATTGTTCTCCTCTGTTGCACGGTTTTGTGAAGCAGTAGGACTTATAAAAAATAAAAATTCAGAATGCTGAAGCAGGAGTTGTACTCTTGGGTTTATTTAGGAGGGCGGATGTTCAGATCCCAGTTTTCTTCACCTTTCTGTCACCACCAAATTCACAGAACCCTGAGGAAGTGCCAAACAGTCTTGGGAACATATGCAATGCCATGAATGTGTGGGTTGACTTGTTGAGGCACTTGGCCTCCATAAGCTTATCAACAAGAACAGTTTGTTTTCTTGCCTTGTGGTGCTACTTATCCTTCAATTCTTTCATGAATAAGAAGCACAAAATTGGTGAAATTCTCAAACTATCTGATGCAAACAGACTTTTTCAAATGTTCAGTCCAGGTTAGAACTAATCCTCCATTTCAGGCCGATGTAATATGTACAGCAAATCTAATGCATTTATTATTGAAACTTTGCTGGCATTCTTGCCCTTGAAAAATTCAAAAGATGCAGCAAATCTGTCCAAAAAGTCTTTCCTACTTAGGACTGGGCTCTGATACTTTGGGAGAGCATCAGTTGCAGTTTGTCATATGTTTCAAAACAACTTTGCAGCAGGGAGGGATAAGGACATGATTTTATCTGGAAGCTAAGGCATTGCTGGTCTTTGTTTATAGTGAGGTTTGTGCAGGATCCGAAATGTTGGCTTTCTAATCATGGGAACATGAGAACAGACAGAAACCAGTACTGGAGATTTGCAGTGGTTATAAAAGGAAGTTAAAATCCATGAATCAAGCATACCTCCTTTCACCTTCTTGCTCACCAGTGCAGCCTGTGGGACCTGAAGGGGTCACAGACTTGGAGAGGGTTTTTTTAAGGGCATGCATTGATAGCACAAGAGGGAATGGCTTTAAATAGATGGAACATAGGTTTAGACTAAATCTTGGGAAGAAAATCTTTACACTGAGGGTGGTGAGACACTGGAAGTGGTTGCCCAGAGAAGCAGTGGCTGCCCCATCCCTGGAAGTGTCCAAGGCCAGGTTGGATGGGGCTTTGAGCAACCTGATCTAATGGAAGGTGTCCCTGCATGTGGCATGAGGTCTGGAACTGGATAATCTTTAAGGTCCCTTCCAATGCAAACCGTCCTATGATTCAGAGTGTGGAAACAAATGGGAGTCATTGCCTAACAGTCAGTAAATTCCCCCTGAAAATCCAGGAACTATCAGCCCTTATGCAGCTCTGTTTCCAAGAGAAAAGAACTCAACAACCTCTTCCCCTGTGCTGAGCCCTTATAATGATAAAAGACAAAATGTTCTGCTGGAACGTTTGGAGTAGTGGGGCTTTTAGCTTCTCCAGGGAGTGGGACACTGCTATCTGCAGATTGAATCAATCTGCTTTGGAAGGGGAACAAGCCCGCTCACGATAACAAAGCGACACGATGAGGGAACAGCCTTTACTTCTCTGAGCATTGATAAGACGGCTTTCTAAAAAGTGAGCAGGCACAGAGCAACTGCAGCCTCACCCAGTAGCAGTTTTAATCCTCTTGCTTGAGATTGGTGGAAGATTTGGCAGGTAGGAGGATGGGGTAAGTCTCTTCTTGTTATCTGAGAGCAGGACAATGCTATTACAAGCAAAGCAGCAAGAGAATTCTTGCTTGATAATAGAGTTAAAGGGAGCTAAAAGATAAACTCTGTTTTTTATTGGGGGAAATAAGATTGTCTGGGCTAACTTTGGTGAAACTTGTTATTCTGTCTCTGATTTGCTTGTGTTTGGGTGTCTTGGGCACAGCACTGCAAAGTGCATTGCTATGTTAACCCAAGGATGCTGTGCAGGGCAGCAGAGGTCCAGCCAGTTTTGTCTGCTTCAAGGCACCTATCTCTTTTGCTGCTTCCCAGGAATATTTCCTAGATAATGGCTCTTAACAAGCTGATTTTTGTAATTTTTGTTTGGAGGCCCGTGCTTTGCACCCTTGGGCTCAGGTGCTGTCTAGGAGATACACCCATCTAATGAAAACCTCCTCATGTGTACAGTTACCTAACTTGTGACATGGGTCTGTACCACGTAAACTAAAGAAGATTTTGGAGAGAGCTCTGCCAGAGATCTCCATAGCCACTGATCCCAGCCACCAGAGGGAAACACAACCATATGCATTAATCCAGTCAGTCATGTGTCACCTTCTCCATATGTGCAAAGTCTTCTTGGACAACTGATGCTCCCCAGAGCAGCCCAAACCATTATATGATAATAAGATTCTATACCTCAAATACAACCCAGGAACTACATTTCCCAAAGTCACACCCAGCTGGTGTTGTGGGAGCTGCTGGAGCCCCAGTGGGCTGCTTTGTCTCTTTTTTTGCAGCTGTTGGTTGGAGGCTCTGTGGGAAGGATGTGATCCTGCCTCCACTAAGTTTGTATGGAGAGCATGGTCTGTGGTGCTAGAACAAAACAGGAATAGTGTGAAAATTGCTGTTACCACAAACACCCTGAAAAGGCTCTTTACAGACATTGCCACAGAAGGCTTTGCCTTCTGCCCTCCATTATCTAGTGGTTTCTGTTGTCAAGAAGACAGCAGGTCTAATAACCAACCAAACATCTTCCTGCTCTGAAGAATCAGCCCTTCCTCTTTGTAACCTACTCTTCCTGGGCTGGGCAGCCAGGCAAATCCCATGTGAGAGGTTGCTGAGCTGGAGAGCTCCTGCAGCCTCCTGTCTGTGTGTTTGTGCTGGTGGGAAGCCAGTGTGCTAAAGCCCGTACCTCTGCCTCGGAGCTGCCTTACAGGCTGGGCTTGTACTCAAACCAAACACAAATCTGTGACCAGAGGAGCTTGTGTGAACCTTGGTTTGTACATAAACCATGTCTGCTGATGCACTTGCCCATAAAATTTACAGCAAACAAACCCTCCAAGGACAAAACTCAATTTTTCATGATAATCATATATTTGTCTAGAAATCTAGGGTTTCCTATTTTTGGAATTAGCAGAATATTTTTTTTTCCTGATCAGCATTATCTCAGGCCACTGAGTGCTGTTGCATGTCTTCTGGGCTGGGGGCAGGCTGTCAGACAAGCCACTAGTGAGGGAGCTACCAACGGAGATGTGAGGTTTCCTGCTGCCTCTTGGTAATTTCTGGTGGGAAGGGGAGGATCAGGGGATGGCAGTGCTTTCCTGAGCCAGAGTTGGCACACAATGAAAGGAAGCAGTCCCTTCTGCAGCCCCGAACCTTGGAGCACTGTTGTGGCCACCAACTTCAGTGCAAATTCCCTCCAGATCTCCTTCCAGCACAGGCTACAGCTGCTGAAGCAGGTTCTGCCCAGGACAGATGGATACCCTCAGAGAGGGAGGAACAGGGGCACAAGAAAGGTTTTTTTGGGCTGCACCATGGCTGGGCAGAGAGGGCTGTCATTATCCTGCAGAATACCCCTTTGGGGGAGGTGCCTCTTGCTCCATGGGCTGAGCACAGAGGCAGTGCCCATTTAAGACTGGTTTCCTGAAAAACAAACTAAAACGTGCCTGTGAGGCCAGCACAAGTCCTGGAGCCCTCACTGCCTTTCCTTCAGCAACGTGCCCTGCGCCATCCCCAGAGCCCCTCTGCTCCCCCCAGCCCTGCCTCCTCCCCTTCCCCTCCCCACAACTATTTAATTTTGCTCTGGCATGAAATAATAGAGTGCTGTGTATCTATTACAGATGTAAAGAGATTTAGACTGCCACAGGTTTCAGTAGCACATTCAGAGCCCTAACAAAGCTGGGTATAATAGACTCTCCCTGCCATTATCCATTCAGCAAGTGTAATAAATGACTCGGCCGCAGCCTGCCATATACCACCCGGCCCAGATAACAGCTGAAAGGAGAAAATTAAATTTTGCTTTTGTTGAAACATTATGATTTATGTATTTGTAATGTAGGCTGCGGTGGGCAATTGAAAAAAAAAAAAAAAAAGATTGCTGAATATACTTCTGGGTTACTGATTGTAGCACAGGCCACTTAGAGTGCTAGAAATGCTGTTCTTCTCCTTGTGTTCCTTAATAATAATAAAATCATACAAATTCCCATTAACCTTTTTGCTCATGTTGATTTTATTTATATATTTATTTTATTATATATATATACTTTTTATATCCAAGTTTAAGTTCTGGTCATTTACTCTCAGCCTCATGAAAAATAACAGACTGATGGTTTATGGAGACAAGGCATGAAGTACCTAGGCATGTAAAAATGATGGATGTAGGTCAAAAAATCTATACATCATTTTTAGTATTTTTATAATAATTTTCTTTAAATGGGGTGGTTCCCCCCTTCCCCTCCTCTTCTTCAGTGCTGTCTTTAGAGTTGATGACAAGATATTCTGATATCCTCATCCTTGCAATATCTAGACCTATAAAAATAATTAACTTCTCCCACCTTAGAAATATAGAGACAGAAACAGGAGTGCTTCACCCTGTAATTTATAATATTGCAGCACTGTCCCTTAATGTTGTAATCAGGCCTGCAAAGTCTTATCATGTTGTAGAATATAATGAACTTACTTATTCATTTCAACATCACATTTCATCTTAGTTGTTCTCCACATTACTTGCTTGCCCCTCCTCTTTTCTGGAAGAGTGGCAAGAACATAGAAATTTCCTCATTCTTTCTTATCCCTGTTCCTCACCTTCTTTTAGCTAAGGGCTTGAGCTAAATCAACAGACTTATCCAGGAGCTTGGGGGCTGATTTGCCTCTGCTGCCTAGGAATTTAAACATGTAGCTTTTACATATTTTTTGTATGTATGTGTTTTTAAGAATTCATTAAACCTAATTATGTGGTTTGCACCAATAGGTTGAGAAAGCACTTGGCTGCATGAGGAGAGGAGGGACAGTGGCAGGACTGGAGGCAGAGGATGCTTTGTGCATCCTGTGCAGAGCCCCTGTGTGGCCTTGTTGCTCTGAGCATTTGAGTCTCAAATGTTGCCACCAAAAGTGTCTGGCAGAAATTGGGAGGGATAATTGGGATGGAATGCTCCACCCCTGAAGGGTTCAAGGTCAGATTGGACCAGATTTTGAGCAACCTGGTTTAGTAGAAGGCTAAAACCAAACCATTCTATAATTCTATGAACAAGGATTGTTCCTGTCATCCTTTTGGTTACCTAGTGGGGAGTAGAGTGGTGAATCTCTTGTTTCTGACCCTCAAAGCTGTCCGTACTTAATGTAGGATTCATTTGGTAACAGCTTATAGTGTTGATTTGGGATTTTTTTTTTCCTGAGGAAAATGTTCTTTCTGCATTTTGTTGGTTTTTTTTGTTTTTGTTCCCCAGGATGGAGCTGGGGCCTGATCTTGACTCATTCTTTTTTCTGTGTAGGAGCAATGCAAGGACATGTTGGGAGCCATGGCCATGGGGAGCCTTTGCTCATAGTATCTCTTGCACTTTGATTTTTTCAGAGCATGGCACAGGTCTCTGGTATTGGGTCTTCCCATTTCTTGGACCAGACATATCTAGAAATTTTAAAATCCACTAGCAGAAATGTATATTAAATTTTTTTTTTTTTTTAATTCTTTGTGCATGATGTTAAGCATTTAAGTAACTCATGTGGTTTTTAGCCCTGCTGAGCCCCAGGCTGCCTGCTAGTGTTTGTGGGCTGGAGGTTTGGGTGTGCAGGGGATGTTTTACAGCCAGCTCATCTCTCCATCAGGTATTCTGCTAATGCACACTGACAGATATTTTGTGAAGCAACATTCAGCCTATTTATTGACCCCCTGCCCTCCAATGCATACATACAGCAGAGCATTCCAGCTTATATTTAATGCTGAAACATTTGTAAGTACTGTATATCCTATGATCTATTGGACTAATGAAAAAGAAGGTTTATCACTGCAGTCCAGTGTAAATCTGCGGATAACCTTACTGTACAGTCAATTTATTCCTTTAAAAGGTTTATTCCTTTATCAGGTGTTGGTAGAAGGTTTCACAGTAAGTACAGCAGAGACATAATTTGCTGTGGGGCAGATTTATTTGTTTCACAGGGTTATTATTTTAACAGTCTGATAATCACTATGAGTATGTTTCACCATTTGGTATTTCTGTGTGTATATGTGAAAGTGTGTTTATTCATTCCCCGAACAGGTTCATTTTCTTATCAGCTATTCATTTTAAAGAGTTTTATTACATATGCAGAGTGTGTAGGGTACTAGAGTGTAGTAATTTTATTAAGAGATTTATTTAGTGCCAGATATTAATTTAGCTGGCGTTTGCTGTAACACAATCATATGCTTTCACCTGGCCAATTTTCTTTGCATATCACAGTTTGCTATAAACAACACTTTCCTGCACTGCAGCCTTCAAACTCATTTTTTTCCTTAAAAAAAAAATCTTTTTACAGGGAATTCCCCACAATCGGAATACTTTCATTTATTTTATTCACCATATTTGATTTTTTTAAGCCTCAGTTTTAGGGAGAGGGGAATCTTGTGAAGACACTTTTTAAAAATGAATATGCTTAAAGATTCTGTTAAGAAGAGGTTTTAGAAATGTCCCTCTAATGCCACTTAAGACATGTTTGAGTCTCAGCACACAGCCAGTGACTCACTGGAAAGAAGCAGTAGGAGGAAGATGATCCCTAAACAAGACTCTGGTTTACTTGGAGGCTATGTGGTTTTGGTGTTTGGTATGATTTAACAATCTTTATGTTCTGTGAATATTGATTCTAGAAAGAAGAGGAAAGAAACTATGCATTAACTGTAGATGATATCTGTTTTTAACTTGGCATAAAATGAAGCTATAAAATAAGGGGGAAAAAATCCACCTGCATCACTGAGTCTCATGCTGGGCTAAAACAGAGTCTTATTCAAATCTTCCTGATGTCCAGAGGTTTTCAGGCTGATTTCATGGGAGGAAGGCTTGGTGTCTAATTGGTGGCTTACCTTTCTCTCCCCACAGAGAGAAAGAGCTGCATTGAAAAAAGCAGTGAGCCCTCTCTGCTCTGCTCTGAAACAGCTGGAGGTGATGGAAGAGGCAGAGGGTGACACTGCACATCCCTGGGGCACAGGTGCAGATTTCCAGGCATGCAGAACTCTTTACTTTGAATCACTTACATGAGAAAGGGTTCTTCTGTAGCAATGAATTTTTCTGGTGCAGAGAATATAAGAATCACTAAAAACTTCTGAGCTCAGTTTGTGCTGGGTCAGGCCCTTAACTGCAGGGGGTTATTTCTAGTAACTGCCCAGCACGATAAACTATTTGTCTCATTTCTAGAGGAATGTTTCTTGATGCTTGACTAGACTCAAAAATGCAGAAGAATTTTTGTACAGCAGCAGAGTCAGTAATGTGTAATATTTTAGTTTTCTGACATCACCATAAGATCCTGTATAATTAAAGAAATCATATGGTTGCCTCGACCCAGAACCTGGAGTCCATATTTATTCAGGGATTGAAACTTCTACTGGAGATAGAAACCTTAGAGGACTTCTGAGCATCTACACAGCCATACTGAGCTGAAGAACCATACTTGGGCCCTTTATTTAAATATATTTTGATAGAAAGTAAGAATTTTACTTAGAATTTGGCAGTTGACCACTTTCAGACCTTGGACCAAAGTTATATGTATTTTAAAAAGTTTATCTGTAACTGTCTTCTAAATACACATTTTGATCTCATTATGCATATTGGTTTTTACTTTCCCAGTACTTCTTAGGGTTTATGTTATCTTTTTACTTTTTCTTGGCACTATTTTTTTCCCATTTTCTGTGTTGTCTAAGCCAACTTATCCTCGAATTGCCTGAAACTTTTTCAAGTAGCAAGGTAACAATTAAACTTAGCAGTATTTCATTCTAATAAGGAAGCAATATAGCTAAAACCATGTTATCAATACAAGATCAAAACTATTGATGAACGCACAAAAGTAAATCAACATTTGTCTATAAACAGCATAGTCCATTTAACAGATGCAATTAATACAATTTAAACTTCCAACCAGATATCACTTAGTATTTGCTGCTTTTTTTTTTTTTTTCCATTAGCTGTTCAGAAAATGGTAAAATAACCTCCCAAAATTCGTTGTCAATGACAGTATTTATTTCTCAGATATTTAAAGTAGGGAGTCAGAGCTGATCAAAGAACTCCATTTCTGCAGAAGTTTTGGGAAGTATTTCCTGGTTTGTGCTGAAAGAAATCACAGTTCTTCAAACTTATTTTCTAAACCAGAGCTATGGTAAAATACCAGATCTGCACTCAAAAGAGCAGAGTTTTGTTTTGTTTCTTCCCTGAGATGTTTGAAGAATCCATCCTAATTCATGAAATGCTTTTCTTGACAAATTCTTGAAATCAATATTTAACTGCAAAGCATTTGCATTCTGACAAAAACGTATCTTCACAAAAAAGAGTGTTTAATTTAAAATGTTCTTAACTGCTCTAGTCTGAATGAAACTACCCATCAGTTTGCTCTTCACTGACTCATTATTATGGTATTAAATTTATGACTACAGTGAAAAAAATCTGCTGTGGGTAATTGAACCCCTATTGTAAAGAACTGTGTTAAAATGTACTTAGTTATGCTCTAGGCTAATGTTATTTGTTAAGTCTCCTAAGAGGGAATTAGCAGTTAAGTTTTGTTTTCATAGTGTTAATCATTACTCTTGATACTGCCATGCAACATCCTTGACTCTACTGAGACTTTTCAGTGAGTCTGGGTAGTGACAAGAGTGCTCTTTAGTGGGTAAATAGTATTAAAAGGGAGAAGCAGAGAAAATTAAAAATGGAACAAGTGGGCAGATGTAACATTGGGTGATGGACCCAGTCAGGTTTTCCCCAGGAGATACTTGCTAGCTGAAAAGTGATGGTGATTTTCTTGGGAGTGTGGAAGACTCCCAAGTCTTTCAGTCCAAAGACAGTGTGGATCCAGTTGCTGAGTTTAGTCTGGAACTATGTGAAAAATAAGTTGTTTTTTTTTTTGTAAGTTGTATCAGTTCAGACAGAAGTTTTCATAAACTTTCAAATGTTTTCAGTATATGACTCAAAGGAAAAACCCTGCTTTATTGGGCATAATGTACCTCTTCCTACCCAATTCTGGCAATTAAATTGCCATCAGTTCATCCAAAGTTTGAAGGAAAGTTGCCTAGGCATCCCCAGTGCTGTGGGAGCAAACCAAAGCACCATGGCCAAACACTTACATTGCTGATTCTGCTCTTTACAGAAGAACTCCACCAGGACCCCTTAACGCTGGCTGTGAAGAAATATTCCTTTCACCCTAGCAGAACCATCCTAATTTACATCCACCTGCTCTTGCTGCCCATTTTCTTTTGACACCAGGACTTAGCTGCCTACAATGCTTTGGCTCCATTTCAGGCTGAGAGTAGAAGACAGAGAAGGTTAAGAGAGAACAGGTCCAACATCAGAAAACCTCTGTGCAGAAATCCCTGACTGTACACTCAGGTTGGATGTTTTATACTGCAAATATGTGACATTGCACTGGTCCATCAGTCCTTAGCATATCCTTTTTCAGGATATGAATGTGTGTATGTGAATGCATATGGATTTGAGAGAAATGACTGCTGGGGATTTTTTTCTTTGGTCCAAGTTCTACTAGACCAGAGATAAGACTGTTTTGGTAGCCTCAGATGTTTTATTAACATTTGATTGCTCTGAATTATTTGTTATTATATATATATAATCTGAATTATTATTTGTTATTAACAAAAGATTGCTCTGAATTGCACCTACTCCAAAATTGGTTTTGCTATATCAAGCCATGGTCCTTTCACAACTTCTCTTTACATATTATTCTTGTGTGCTTGCCCTGAGAATTTTTATGAGAGATAAACCATGAGATTAAGACCATGTTTGTTTTCAGACTGTGATATTTAGGTTTGATATTCATGTGAGCACTAATGGTAAATGTTTTTTCTAGATGTGGCCTCTGAAATGGCTTCATATTTTTTGATAAACAGAATCAAGTCTTTGCACCAGTCTTGTGAAGGTTTGTGAAATCCCTATGGAAGTTTTCTTTCAATATCAACAATGAAAACAACAGATTGGTAGATTTTTAAAAGGAAATTAAAACATTTTGAATTATGAAGTTATTAAAAAGTTTGATGCCATCAAGGAAGCTGAAAATAGCCTTATAAAGAAACTATTGAATTATTATTGCTTTTATACATGTTGTATATAAGCAGTCATATTAAAATTTTATCTTAAATACAATTATTTTATAGTCAGCATGTAGTCAGAGATCAGGCCCACTCAGGGAAATAATCCATTTGGCTGTAAGGGTCTGCTGGAATGATAATCTGTGCTTGCTACAAGTCTGAGAATGGCTCAGAGCAGAATCTTTTGTTGAACTAAAGGATGCCCTGATATTAACTCTGTTTCAACAGCTGAATCAAGCTATAGGTTTGTAATCCCTTGTGATTTACAGTATCAGTTTAAAACTGAAATGTTATTTGATCAGATTTGAGGATGTTAACTTCCACCTTCTATAGCACTTTATCTGCATCTGACCATGTCCTGCTGAATAACAATTCACTAAAGAACGTGTATCAACCTGAAGTAATTTAAAAAGGAGAATTATGCAAATGATCTCTATTTGCCTGTGCAGTGAGAGATCTTTCAAAGAAAAGAATAAGATGTAATTTCAACACACTTAGAAGTGGTGCTTCCAGGGGAAAAGGAAGTCTTTGAAGAAGCAATTTGTAGGCAGAGGTATTGTGCTAGAATGTGTAAATTGATGATTATTTACTGGTGAGCCTGTGAAGGAGAGAAACACATGCTGCCTTCTATCAATGGGTGGTTGCTGCACGAGAAGCAGAAATCATGATTTTTTTTACAGTGTCTGTTTTCACTTCCATTGCTTGCCAAGACTGTAATGTTGATCTCTCCATTTAAATTACAAAACTAGAAGAAATAATTTAATATGGCAGCTTCCTGCTCTGCAGAAGCTTGAACATCTGGAATGGCACTATATAATACAGACTGTTTTTTAAGGCCCTCACAGATTATGAATTATTGTCAGCAGAACTACTTTCACCCATCTGAAGGCTAGAAGGTATTTTTAAGTTTTGAAGGAAAAATTAAATCTTGCACCTCTGCATGGGGTAGAGCTCAGCTTAACTCCTTGTCTTTGAGGAGAGGTTCCAGTATGGAACTGCAGTCGTGGTCCCCTTTGCTCCTCATTCTCTTCTCCCCTGAGTCTTCTGATACACAGAAGAATATATATATATATATATATATTTTTAAGGGATTATTAGAGTTTTTCTGGATTTACCCTGAAAATCCAAGTAAAATGGAAGATCCAAATTATCACCAGAGCAGGAGACCCTTTCTGCTGTTTTATCTCTAAGAAAAAATGCTTTCTTCATGCCAGTCCTCTGATGTACGCATTGCTGCAGATACGCCACTGTTTAAAAAATGGGCTGTTTACTGTTTGGATAGCTTCAAAGAAAGAGTTTTTTCCCCCCTGGAACAAAGCTCTTCCTTAGCAAGATAAGTACAAAGTGTTTAATAGTGCCTCTCTTCTCTGCTCTCAAGATTTCTCTTCCTCTTTTCCCCTTTATCTCTGCCTACTCATATGTATTTTTAAGGGGACCCGATACACCGGTGTCATACGTTCACACCAGCTAACAAATGATGCCACTTCCATGTAATTAATGGAAAGACACTGATACCATTAGGTCAGATGGACCAAGTGCTATCTGAGTTACTGCAAATGTTGCTAGCACAAACTCTCCCTTCCTGAAGGCAGAGAAGGGGTTGTACCATCTCTGTGCTCTTGGGACCTGATTTTATGGACTGTGCAAGATGAAGGAGCCAAAGGAGGGGAAAGGAGTGAGGGTTTTCTGCTGGGCTGAGTGTGCCAAACACCAGCCCTGAGGTACCAGCACTGGCTTGAACATGAGTACAGAGAAAGCTCCACAGGACACAGTCTAAGTCTGTTGAGCTGCTCAGTAGAATCCTAGAATGATTTGGGCTAGAAGGAACTTAAAGATCATCTCATTCCAACTCCCCCACTGCCATGTCAGGGACATCTTCCCCTACACCAGATTGCTCACAACCTCATTCAACCCTATAGTTAAAGCATATCTTGCTATTATTAAAAATTTCTCTTTCTCCGTCTTCAACCATCCTGGATTAATTTTGGGACTTTTAACATCTTCCTACTTTGCTCACACATTTATGTGAGCTACCAGAGGTATCTTTAGATATTTAGTATGCTGCCAGGATTTTTCCTTCAAGTGTTATAGGGAAAAGTTCCCTGATCATTACTGCATTCATATATTCTATGGCAGAATTTTTGCTTTTGCTGTCTGACTGATATAGACTAGCCAAATCAATCTTAACACGAGCAGATAATTCCAGAAAAACCATGACTAAACAAGAACTGCAGTAAATTATGTTTTTCTTGCAGTGAATAATAGTAATCCTGTTGTAATACTTGTGTTGGGGTGATTTTAAAAAGCGTTGGAAATAATACTCTGTAGTGGTGTAAATTTGACTGAACTGCTCCATAGGGGTTTAGTCTGGTCTGTAGTTTGGGCTAAAGCCTGCTGGTTTCTTGCTCCTATCTTCTGAGGATCTCTTATTATTCCTGGCTGAAATGTCTACAGAATGTTTGCATATATATAGTACTAACAAGATAACATCATTATGCTTTGGTATTTTTATATGTTAGATGTTTTAGGTGACTAACACGTTTTATCTTACAGATATGAAACAGCACATCTATAACTTGCTACTGTATTGAATAGATTAGATATCAAAGAGGGATTGTAAATGAAGTAGGTTTTGATTATAACTGTATAAATGAATTGACTATCAAGAAATAGAACTACAGAAATATTTCTCAAAAAGAAAGAAAACTGTGTGTGTCTTATAACCATTTTCTTTTTTCATTGTGGTTTAAATAACTAATCTAAATCTGAGAATTTTCTCTTTTTATATTGTTCCATCTTCATTTAATTGAAAACTGCAAGAGTTTTAACAGACCAAATTATCTCAGGAACAAGGGCAAAATCTCTTTGCATCTAGATTTACCATAGAGCTCTTGTTCCTCATTTCAGACTGGAATTGGATGCCCATTCTCTTTCACTGAGTAAATCACATCACCTCTTCAAGCCACACATATCTGCATGGGGTAGCACACGTGGTGAGGTACTTGCCTGTGTAGAAAAGGTTTGGGATACTGAATTCTTCCTGCTTGCATTGGTTTATCTCACGTACCTGATAAGTACAACTTAATTCCAATCCTTTCCTACACTACCAGCAGAATAATGAACCAGGCCAAACTCCCAAAGTGGTGTGTCACAAGAGAGCCTCTTGTTTCTGGTGTGTCTCAGGCCATATGGAAGCCTGGACAAGAAGACAGCAGAAGATTGTAGGGTATCTTGGATGCAGGGAGCTGAGGAAGAGAGGGACTGCTAAATAAACCAGATAACTGTTGTCATTGAAACTGATAGTATTTCTGTTCCCTTGGTGCTTCTTTTAAGCAGATTATGCCTTTTCAGTTAGAGTCTGGGACAGCTTGATTCATTGAGCCCTTGCTGCACTCACTTGGGTATGATGCATTCCGATTACAATGCTTGGAAGAAGTTTGTTTGCTCTGGAGTGCAATTATGGTTTTTTACTAGTATTTATAGAGCCCCAGCTGATATATCACAGCAGATTGCCATAAAAAGTACCAGTGGGTCCTGCATTCTGCTGCCTGGGTATTAAACAAAGAATACAATAATCTTATCTTCTACAGGTTCCTTGCAAGCCAATGTTTTTGCTTTTACTTAATACTTAATGTTTCTGTTCTTATTCCAATTGATCGTGCTTATTCCTTACTAAGTCTTTCTAAGAAATCAGGGGTAATTGTACATAGTTTAGAGCATTGCAAGGCACCAAAGAGAATATTCTTTAGGTTAAAAAGGTTAGGACATTAGTATCAATGTTTTTATTTAAGTAATAATATACAACAAGCTGTGCAGTTATTTTGTAATAGCATCAGAGTCAGGGAATATGGTGAATTATTAGGCCTTTTTTGGACACTTTCTCACTTTACAGGTTCAGGTAATGATGACAGAGGAACAGAATTTCTGCACTTAGTACCAATTCCATCAGAGATTTTCAAATAATGATAATAACAGTGGCATAGAATCCCTAATTTTATACTTGCTGCATTTCCACACAGTAATCTATAGATACATGGATGTGCCCATGATGTGCTAATGAATACTTTCATTAATGAGTAAAAGCAAAGCTTTAATAACTTTATTAGCACACTATCTTTGTCAAAACGAAGACAAGAGCAGTCACAGAATAAAAATGCTCTCCAGCATAGGAGTCTGAATGTCTCAAGAAGTTGTCTCATGTTAAACACACTGGCTCCAGTCCTGTAATTTGGGCCAGTGCTGGAGCCCAGGGCTCACAGGGCCACTCGTGTCCTCACAGGTCAGTGCTCTGATGACGTGGGGACAAGAGGGTCAGGGTGTTGCAGAGCTGAGTTTTCACTGGAAGAGGACTGAATAGGAAACAGGAAACATCAAATAAGACTGAATGCAGAAGAGATGTGGTGAGCAAGAGGCTGTGGTGGGGCAGCAGATTTTAGGTGTGAATAATTTGCAGTGGATCAGTGAGGTGAGCTGGGGGTGTCTCTGATGGGTCAGTTCACTGCATGTCAAGCGTGGTGCCACCACCTCGTGATGGATGTCAAGGAAGTGCTGTATTTGAAGTATTAGATTCTTAAAGACTTTGAAGTATTAGATTCTTAAAGACGTGTGTTGGATAATGTGCTCAAATGTGGCACTCTTTTTTTGGTTCTCAGCTTAATAAAAATATGAAAATGTTGCTGAACTGAGATGTATCTGCTCTTCAAAGATAGTGACAGAAGAGCCACAGAGCTGTGCTTTCTGCTTATAGTATGTAATTCAAAAAGGATTAATGGGAGCTAGCCCAAATTTGCTTTTTTTTGGATTGAATGTGATAGAGTCTTGATATTTTCAATGCTTTAATTTATAAGCAAAGTACATGTGACAATATTTCCCCCTCTATGGGAAACAATTTCTGGGTGAATACATAAGCTGTTTTCAGGTTGACACCCCAGATATTACTGCCCCTTGGAGGAGGTGTATTTTGCCAGCTTAGGCCAGGCTCTGGTGCTATTATATTTTCAAAGAGAAAACATGGTCTCCCTGATTTGACAAAACTGATGTAAGAATTGACCAGTGGTTGTGCTTTAGAGAGAATGAAATTTGGTATTGTCAGGCGCCAAAGACATACAGATGAAAGACAAAGTAAGCAGGAGTGGAGTTTTAAAACTAGATTTTTTTATTTTTCTATAATTAAATATCAAGTTTCATTACAATTTGAAAAATATTAAACCATTTAAAAATTATTTCAGACATTCTATTTTACAGATTTCTGGAAAAAGTAATTTTGCATTTGGAAAGTCTTAATTTAGCACAGAAACAGTGAAAAGTGTTTGATTTTTGTCTGGTTTTTTTTGTAAGAGGGAAAAGTACTCCCTTGGTTACCCATGTATTTTACTGTTTATAAATCACAGGAAGAAAGCTTACTGAAATGTAAAAGAATATATTAGATGCAGATGTTAAAAAGGAGAATTAACCTTTGCAGTTTTTGGTTTTGCTAAGAAGCTCTAACACTGATGGTAGTTCCAGCCACAATGATAAAAACAATCCACATTCATCATATCAGAAACTGTAAGAACCAGTTCCACCTTGCAAAACTCCCAGCACCGTTTCTTGGGGCAGGGCTTTGCCTGGTGAGTGCTAAGGGAGAGCTGGTTCTCCATCACCAGCCGTGCCTGCAAGAAGCACATTCCTCTTCCCTTTATCATTGAAGCATGTTCTTCTGTCTTCCCTTTTTCAGTGGGCTTGTGATTCAGGGGTAGTCAGCTTCTTGTTTAGGCTTAACACTGGGATTTTTATACAACAGGGGTTACTGAAGCATTTATCTTTTAAGAAACAACATACATATACAGAATTGCAGTGTGTGTGTTTTCCAAACAGCGCTGAGATATAAATGGGTCACTCTTGGTGCTTTTCAACCTTAGTAATGTTTTTTTCATATCTGTCTCACTTATATGAGCTATTCTGCTGTACCCTCATATATTTCTTTTTTGAAGTTCAAGGAGATATATTTTGTGTTTCACTGTATTGCATCAAGAAAATTTTTAAAGATAATTAATTAAATTGAAGAACTAACAAAATATTCAAAGGTACAGCATTCTTAAACCTGGGACAGTTTTTGAAAGCTTTACAGGATACATAAATATCACAAAACAAGTTCTTCTTGATGACAAAAGATGATCTTATTCTCTATCAAGGGCAATGATAGAACAGCAATCTTGGACAGGTTTGATATACTTTGAAGAACAAAACTGTTATCAGTAGGAATTCAAGATAAAGTTTACTGTAGAAAAGCCCTACTGACAAACTTAGCAAACATCAGCACTTCTTATGCCAGAATATGTAAAATAAAAGGTTGAAGCAGGAAGCAGAAGGCTAGCATTAAAGGATGGTAAAAGGGAATTGCTCCTGTTCACATCCTAAAAAATAAAAGCATTCACTAGGGTTTATTGGAGAAAAAAGAAATCTCATTTCCATACAACTCATAAAAAGGAAAGTTACAATTCATAAATCCTGTGATGAGCCCTTGACGTATAAAAAGTTTGGCTGAGGGACCAAGGAAATCTTTTAAAAACTAATGGATTTTCTGTAAACCACCAAAAAAAAGAAAGGAAAAAAAATCAGGCATCCTCTTGATCAAAATTCTCCACAGTAGATTACCTTTAAGTGATAAATGAACTCCCAGAGAAGATGAATGAGTGGCATGAACCCCTGTATATACTATTCACTAACTGCAGGAAAGATCTTAATTCAGCTGAAAGGAATTCTGTCTTGGAGGCCTGTCAAACTAAAGAGACAGAGCATGGATGATTACATTCAGCATCTGAGAAACTTCAGCATAATTGAATCAACTAGGTTAGATTTAACTGTGTGAAAGATCAAATGAGTGAGTGAGAGGTGCAAGGTAGAGTGACTTGTTCTGCACCCTTGGTGACTTGACCAGAGAGGGAAATGGACTGTACTTGAATGGAGAGGATGAGCAGGTGGGGTTTATTAGAAAAATGAAGAATAGACAGTGGAGGTGAATTGGCAGAGAAGTGGCTGTTGAGGTTGGCACAATCAGAAAACCAAACAAATAAAAAGCTCCAGAGGCTGAACACAGGAAACTGAATCAGGACTGAAAACTGCTCTGAATCCAGGCTTGACTGAATATTCTCAGCCAGCCCCACTGTGCTCCCATTGAAGTGAAAAGTCATTTTACTCAAGAAACTTACCATGATGTGAGTACGAGAAATGAATCAGAATTAATTTCCTTGTAATACAATTGGTACAAGTATGAAGGAAATCTGAGAAATGGTGCCAAAACTCTGGAGTTTGAGCTCAGTTTTCATGCCAGAGGGCTTCCTTTGGCCAGGGTGATCCCTGTGATGCTTGGTTCTTCCCTGTTGTCCCCTGCTCTTCTCCCCCCCAGCAGTCAGAGGGAGGCTTGTGTATGCTCCTCCCAAACATGGAAAAAGCCATTGTCTGGGCATCTTTATCATGGCAATTTGTCATGGAGGGTAAAGAGGAGAAGGTAAAGGTGGTGTTGATCCTGAGAGCTGTGCTTGTGGCTTCCCTTTGCCAGGGAGCAAGAGCAGTGTGGGTGCTGCACCACAGTTTTTTATAATCATGTAGCATATTTCTAGTGATAAAGGGTAAACATTTAGCAGTTACTAGCTCTCCCAGTTATGTTACAACTAGTAGATAATATCTGTGTCTCTTGAATTTCCTTTCTGCTATTAGAATATGTTCTTTCAAATAGCAAACTGCCTATCACTTACTAATCTGGCCATTGTGTAACTAATACAATAAATATGTCTCCTGTAAAGTGCAGTGAAGTAATGAGCAATTTAATGAGTTAAGCAAAGAAAGATAGAAAGTGAAAATAAGAAACCATGGAAACTAGCCCACTAATCCTAGCAGAGTGCCAGCAGACTAATGAAGACAGACGGAGAGTGAAAATGAGAATAAAAAGGAGAAACAGCTCAGTGAAGGTAGAGATACAAGATATCTGTGTCTTTAAAAGATTTCTATGTTTGCTCTCTGCACTAAGCCAACATTTCCCTTCCCCACAATTGCCAGAGAATGGCTTTCTGTCAAGGAAAGTGAGTCAAAAATGCTGTTTGCAGCCAGATCCTTTTATTGCCCTTTGATTCGTAATCTCCTGTCCCAAATCTCACAGTTTGTTAGAAATTGCAAGTAAATGGTAGAATATGGAGATGTTAATAGGATGACTCCTCTTTCCTTCCTTCTTTTCTTGCCCTAGATTAAGAAGTGATGAATCAAAACTCTATGACCATGTTTCTGGCAGAAAACATAAATATACAATATACACACAACCCCTATAGGTGCTGAAATAATCTTGGAGTCAAGTGCAGACTCTTGTAGCCATGGTCTCCACTGGGTTCTCTCAGACCAGATCCTGATCCAGCATGTGCTCTGCACCCAAATTTAGCTGGTGCTAGAATCAGACTGTCCTCATTTACCTTGAGACCTTAACTCCACAAGCTCAGTGTTTGACAATATGAATTTTGCCTTTAATAATACCTTGGAGGGACAGGGCACAGGCCTGCTCTCAAGGTGTTCAGGCAGATCTGGAGACCGTGTCAGGTAAATGAGGCTGTTTATGAGGGATCTTTTCTAGCCACTTCAATAGTTTATAATTTAAGACTATGTTCTAAACTAAGAGTGGGGACTCTCATGTAGTGGGTTAATACATACATGACCTTTAGCACATCCTGACCTCCCTCAGCCTGAGATAATGTTCCATAACAAATTTATTGTGCTGGGAAGATGATTTGTCAGCTAGCAGAAGTAACTGGTGGGAACAAAAGGGAGTAGGGACCGAGAGGAGTCTGCTGCTTGGGGATGCTCTTTTATTTATTCTCTGCATCTAGATTGTAATTCTTTCTGTGCAATGTCTGAATCCCGACCTGTCCTGTGACTGAGAGCTAATGAGCACTTCTGGCTTTACTGATCTTCTACCTGGTCTTGTAGTTTCTCTGGTTGTCCCTTTAGTCCATGAGCTGGTGAGAGCACAGCTCCTTGTCTGCTTGGCTCTGACCAGGTGCTGCCCACAGCAGCTCTATTTGCCATGCTGTGAATTAATAGGTAATAATTCATCCCTAAAACAAATTCTTCCTTGTCAGAAGCTTGGCAAGCAATATGCAGCTTCAGAGAATTTTTTTTCTCAAGAAATTTTCTATAAATTCAGATATGTAGACCTATTCTGATCCCAGACACTTTAGAAAGGAGAGTGAGAGTATTTGAGGTTTTAAGTCACTTTATGGAACTTTATTTATTTTCTCTGTGTTAAGAGATCTAACAAGACAAAAGCTCTTTACAAGTAATACGTTGTATCGTTTCAAACAGAACTGAAGTTTTTATCAGAGTAGGGAATATGCCTCAAAAAAGAATTTCTTGTGAATGTTTACTTGACTAAGGGTGATATTAACTCAATGGTTGTTTCTTTTTTCTGACTGCTTTGTGGCTGTTTATAGACCTCACCTTTTATGTGATAGCTAAATGGGTTAAAAATGTTATAGAAAAGGACTTTGAAGTGGATTTCAGAATCACAGAATCTGATAGTTGGAAGGGACCCAAAAGGATCATCAAGTCCAGTTCTCTTGGCCCTGAACAGCATCATTCCCAAGAGTCACACCATGGACCTGAGAGAATTTTCTAAACACTCCCTGGGCTCTGCCAGGCTGTGCTGTGACCACTGCCCTGGGGAGCCTGGGCAGTGCCCACACACCCTCTGGGGAAAGAACCTTTTTTCCTAACACACAACCTAAACCTCCCCTGACACAACTTCACTGTCACTGTCACCACAGAGAAGAGATCAGTGTCTGTCCCTCCTCCTCCTCTCCTGAGGAATTTGTAACTGCATTGAGGCCTCCCCTCAGTCTCCTCCAGGCTGAACAGGCCAAGCGCCCTCAGCCTCTCCTCACACGGCTTCTCCTCAAGGCCCTTCACCATCTTTGTTGCCCTCCTTTGGACACTCTCTAATAGTTTAATGTTTGTCTTATGCTGTGGCACCCAAAGCTTCCCCAGGGCTCGAGGTGAGGCCTCCCCAGCCCAGAGCAGAGCAGGACAATCCCTCCCTTGCCCGGCTGGCCATGCTGTGCCCAATGTCCCCAGCACAGGGATGTCCCTGCTGGCTGCCAGGGCACTGCTGGCTCATGTTCAGCTGTCCCCAGACCAGGACCCCCAGGTCCCTTTCCCTGGCCCTGCTCTCCAGCCCCTCATTCCCCATCTGTCCGTACATCCAGGGTTGCTCCATCCCAGGGGTAGAATCCAGCACTTTCCCTGGCTGAACCCCACACGGTTGGTGATTGCCCAGCCCTCTCATTTGTGGGGTTTCTCTGCAGGGCCTTTGTGCCTTCCAGGGAATGAACAGCTCCTCCTAGGTCTGTATCATCTGGGAACTTGCTCAGTGTCCCTTCCAGTCTTGGGCTCAGGTCATTTATGAAGATGTCAAAGAGTGGAGGGCCAAGGGTGGAGCTCTGAGGAACCCGACCAGTGCAGGTCACCAGTCTGATGTTACCCCTTCTTTAGGACTTGCAGCCACCCATAGAAACGCACACTGTGAAACACAATATGTTGATGTGACCTTGTGTGTTCCATGAAACTGGAAATAGACTTTTGAATACGAAACTTTGCAACTCAGTAGCACAGAGAATCTGCAGTACTAATAGGGCACACAGAATTATCAGCAAAAAATGAGATGGTGAGATTTTGGGGTGCTCTGTTGTTTTCTTTTATTTTCTTTTTTTCTTTGCCACAATTTCTCCTCTCTTGGCAAAATGAGAAAGAAAACATGTAAAGGAGAAACAGAAACCAAGGAAATGATATTTACTAGTACAACATGTATTAGTTTTTGAAGCTGAATTCAGGTAATTTTTGCTTAGTATTTTTACATATAAAAATTGAGGATTTATATTTTGAAAAGGACTTAAAAATACTCAGTTGTAATATGTCACTGTCTATAAGCACAATACTGTTTTTTCATTTTTCTTCCTCATGGGATCTAGACCCTCATAGACATATCAGCTGCTGCAAACACCTCACTTTTACACAGGTCTTTGCATCGCATTTAAAACATTGTAGATATGACACAGGATGAATTGCCTGTCTTAATTCTCTAGCAAAGGACAATGGTTTTAATTTAAGGATCAAGTTCACCCGTACTTTTATAAAATTAGCTCTGAAATTATATGTCTGCAAATATAATTCTGCCCTTACTATGTCATAGTGCTATTGAGCACATTAATAAATTATTGCTGTCTCCTATGATTACAATAAAATATTTTAAAATGAAATCCAGAGATGCAATTAAATTAATGGACTCAAGGAGAAATATAAAGCTATAGGATGTAACAGTGTAAAAGGCTATTTCATTGTTGTGTGAGCCTTTTGAGTATCAGATGGATTTTCATTATCAAGAGATCTGAATTCTTTTAGATCCCACTTTGACATTAAAGGCAGGATACCATGACAGTAGTGCTTAATATTAAGGTTCATGCATATTCCATAGCTAAGAGAGGATTCTCATTCTTGCATGAGCATTCCAAGCTCAGAGAGCTCACCCCCATTTTTCAGTGCATTCCTCTCTCCTTGCCCCGTTTTATGAAGTTCACCCACTGAGTCTGTCTTTCCAGAGTCCTCAAGGAAGCATCAGAAGTTACTTCAAGAGCTGCTGTGAAGGGAGATGAATAATTCTTATTCCTAGAGTTTGCATTCTTATAATGTAGAGACATTGGGAACAACAAAAATGAGGGGATGAGTCTAATGGGGGTACCCTGTATTGCTGTATTTAGGTTTAAGTGTTCAGATACAAAGGCACAAGAACCTTCTTCAGTAACAGCACCACTGGGTGTTCTTTCTTGGAAGCTCTTCCCTTGAAGAAAACTGGATTCTTGCTGTTGTTTGCAATACAAATACTTTATTGCAATGAGGATATGAGCTCAAATATAGGACAAAAAAGAATGTTGTTTTTTATTTCTATTTTTATTTTAATTTGTGCAAGTCTGTGTGTTTAAAGGGCTGAAAATTTGGTAGAGGAAAAATATCAGGGTGTTCATGCCTACTGCTTGTGTTTTATGGTAGTGTCTTCTTGGCAAATTAATCTCATAATGGTCAGTGTTGATTGTGGTCAAATGTTGTTCTGTTGTTCTATTTTTCCTGAAGAACAGGAAGAATTTTTACAGGCTCTGTATTCCTTAAATAGTTTTTCAGAGCCCTCTGAAATATTTTGGTGTATTATACGAGTGATCATACATAAAGTATCTACGAAGTAAATCAGCCGCAGTGGTTCAATACCATTTTAATTGAATTGTCTTTGTATTTAAATTGAAATAGTCAATTGCAGAGGTATATTTGCCCAGGAAACCCAGTTTGCAAACCAAATTTATTCTGTATCTAACAGAAAGAGACCTGCATAAAATTGCAGAGCCAGGAGCCCCAAGAATTAGCTGTGCATCTTTCCCACAGCAGACTGCCCCTTTAAATTGGTCTCAGAGAAAGAACAGTGCATTTATAATTTAGCTTGTCCTGAAGGAGAACTCTTCTCCGTGGGAGGATCCTCTTTAATTACAACTTCACAGTAATAAGATGAGAAATGAGCAAGCAAGAAAGTACTGCTGGAATGAGACATGATAAATCAGTTTGTCCAGGAAGCACGTTTATACCAGATCTATCACCACATTCAGCACGGCACTATCTTTCTTATTTCAATAAGGAAATCTCATGAAGAAATTTTAATTGCATACTATTAGGTGAAAGTCAATGTCCCATAATGAGCAAAGTGAAACCTGCATTTTTTCTTCTTTTATCTTCATGCTGTGAGTTCCCAAGGATTAACACAAAATGATTTGCCCTTAAATTGCACCCTTTTTTTTCCCCTGTTCATTTGTCTGAAGGATGTAGATTTTAGGTAATTTAAAAGGCACCAAGCTTTTGCTGTATGCTTCATGCTTGCAAGTTGGGAGTCAGATGGGAAAAAAAATTCCAATTTTCAAAGTCTCCTATTGTTAAGGGTGACTGAATGGCAGCCTGCAATTATATGATTTCAATGTAATTCATTCAGTAGGGAAGAGGTTGGTTCATAGATGCCTGGCTTAAAAGATTGGCATTGCTGTGTGATTAATTTCCAAAGTTTGGAGGTATTTTCAACAGCATACAAAGGAAGCATGTGACAGTGACATTTTCTGGATTTGTGCTAGGATTGCTTTATAATTGAAGTGCTGGGCTAGTGGGGATCACATTATCATTGGAGGTTTATTTTTCTGAGGGTGAGTGTATGTTTGTGTGTGTAAACATATAAAATATAGTATTACCCATCCATAAATGCACATGTGCATATATGTATATATGAGCACATAGGCATGTGATACGTGGAAGTGTACCAAGGGATTTCATTGTGTAGAAGTCTTGCACTTGCCCCTTAAATGCAGATTTTCAAGAGTTACTTTTTTTCTCTTTCACATAAGAAAGCTAATGATGAGGTTCATTCCTGAAAGAGCTGCAATTTAATGCTTGATTTAGGATATTTAAGCAAAGAAAAAAGATATTTGTTTTTTGAGTGAATTAAATTTGTGAATTATAATTACAGGCAAAAATTGCTATAGTGGGCAACTGGGAAGTACCTTCTCTACAACAGGGTTTTTTTTGGTCCATTGTTTGTTATGGTCAATGGATTCCCTAATTACTTATATTTAAAGCTGTGCCAAATCTTCATTATCAGACATCAAACCACATGAACCTTACCCACACAGAAAAGAGCTGAAATGAATCAGGAATGAAAACAGAGTGCTTTCAGCTTCCTACCAGAAGGAAGATGAACTACATTTCTACCTCAAAGGACAGAGAAATCAAGGGTAACACTGTCAAAAATTTAAATCAAAAAATAGTGCATGCCATTTCCATGTCTCTTAATTGACTTCTCAGTTTTGAACCTATAGGTTTTATATTGCGACTTTTGGACATAACTGTACCAATCAGAATGATCCTTTAAATACACAGGCTCTTGTTTTTGCTGTATTTGTATGACTCTGGGAAGTCAGCATGAGGAGAGAAGATACTGTGTGGGGGAAACCTGGGACTAACACTGGCAGTGCTGGCTGGAGCTGATTCTAGATGAAGATTTTCTGATAAATGTATTTATTTATTTATCCATTTATTTATTTTCCAGAAAAAGCAGGTTGGCTATTGTTATTGCTGGAAAACACCAGTTTCAGGAGAAAAGCTTCTTGAGAGGAAGATTCCAGGATCAGGTCCATATTCTTTGGAGTCTTGAAACACTGTGAAAGGTATAGGATTCTGAAATACTTTTGAAATAATGGCAGAGGAACGCCACCCTCTAAAAATAGATGTTTCTCTCTTCGAGCCCAGTCTGAACTTCATACCAGTACAAATGTCTTGAGGAATGGGATAAATGAAAGAAAAAGGAGTTAAAGGGCAAGATACGAAATACTTTGAATATTTCTCTTGTGGAAAAAATTGAGTGCTTGAAGCTTATGGGTGTTTAAACTCTTCAGCACCAGTCTGATGGTCTGTATGGTTTAGAAAGGAAAAAATTAAACTTGGAAAAATAGATAATCCCAGTCAGTACATTTTTCCTCAAAAGCTGGGAAAAAAAGACACTACAGTGCCAAGATCCTTATGCATTGCCCAACACCCAAATTTTCATGGTGATCTGAAGCCCTGGGGGTGATTTCACCTGGGGCAGGGCAGCTCATTTCTGCCTTCTCATTCCTACCTGGTTTCGGCTTGTGCTGAGGGGTGGTGAGGTTCCTTGTTTAGCTCGAGTACACAGGATCTCACCAAGGGTAGTGACATCTCTATTCATCTGGATCTCACTGCATTCTCAGAGTAACCCCCTCCTCAGGATGGGGTCTTTAGGAGGCCAAAATATCACAGGGCTGGAGATTGCTTTTGGCATTTCAGTATGCTAGGGTTGTCTTTTGAGTGAACCCAGCATCACTGCAGAAAAGTGCAGGGAAACGTGAAACAGCTGGGAGCCAGGGTTATGAAAAGATAAAAGCTGTTAAAAATGTCAGATTGCCTGCCTGGTGCTGGTGGCCACAGGCAGCAGAGCAGAGAGGAGGGGATGGAGAGGTAGGGAGGGGAGGCTCACAGGGGTTGTTTCCCTCCCTCGGTGCAAGGTGGGTTTGTGTGATGGACACACACCATGTGGGGGAAATTCTCCTCTCAGTATGAAATGATTGTCTATTTGTTCTGCTTGTGGAGCTGCCATTAATGCCAGTGAGACTCGTGGAAAGGGTTCTGAACGGGAAGCCAAGAGCAACTGTGATTCAGAGATGAGCAATTTGCCCCATAATGTGAAGGCAGTTTTATGAGCTGTTTATTCAACTTGCTCCATGCTGAAATTGAAACTCCTCAAAAATGGCCCATTTCTATGGTCAGCTGGTCCCACTGTACCACACAAACATCACGGCTTTGGCTTTTTATTCTACACCTTCTGGGATGTCAGGGATACAGGACTACAAAGGGCTTATGTAAAAAGTCCAGACCACTGAGATCAGAATAAATGCAATGTTCATTCACAGAGCATAATTCTCTTCTCACAACTGTTTAATTTCTATAGTTTCAAAGGAATTCCACAGTTCAACAGTAGCTATTAAAAAAATTCAATTTTGATGAACATATACTCAGAACAGGATCATAATATAAAATACATGGTGGCAAGTGCCTGTGATTTTTCTCATAATAGGGAAGAAAGGGACAACAAACAGGTTATCACCCTTTCCTATGGAGCTAACTTCATAGTAAATAATGGCTAATTGCCAATGATATCAGGTATTTATGTATGATTTTGTGCCAGATTTAGTGTCTTTTCAAGTATTAACACATGGAAAGTCCAAATTTTTTCCTTTTTTTCCTTAGCGATGAATTCACAAAATAATATACATGCAAATTGAGATAGGTAACTAAAAGTTACCTATCATAGAATCATTAAGGTTGGAAAAGACCCCTAATATAATCAAGTCCAACCATTAACCTAACACTGATGATAGTTACTGTCAGTTGTTTTGCAGTTATTGGGATGAAGAAAAAGAAAAAAGTTTCTGAAACTGCTCATTCTCCAGAATAAGATGGAAAAAAATGTTGGATGAGTGGGGTTGGATTGCGTGTCAAAAGAGAAACAAAACAGAAGGATAACTGGTGATTGGTCATCACCAATATGTGGGATAAATCAGAGGGATTTTACCTGATCTTCATGAGTGAAACACATAGAAAATACAGCTCTAGACTCAGGCATTTGCATCATGTTGGTAATCAGGAAAGGAGAGATGGTGTTTGGAGTGATTCCTGACTGGAGGATAAATGTGCTGAGCCATTATCATATGATATTTAACATATTTATTTATTTAACATATTAACATATTTATTTATGTTGCAGTGATGTAAATGGAGAATTTTCATTTCAAATGAATGAGGCTGGTGGAATTTGTTACTATGTGGTGGCAGCGGAGTGGCCTTGGTGTCACAGCCTCTGAGGGCAGCTGGATTCAATCCAGTTCCTGTTCTGTGCCAGTGGCTGAAAAGACCTGTCTCTCCCATGCCACCACTAATTTCCAGAGTGTCACAGGCATGCAAAGCTCTGTGAGGGTCTGGCTGTCTCTCTCTCTCCCTGTCTCTCTGGTCCAAAGAACATCCTAATTCTGACACAGAGCAGAAGGGAGACTCGTTTTAGCTGTAGCTGTGTTTTCAAATGCCCTGTTGGATGGGGCTGACACTGTTGTAGAAAGCTTGCTAGAGGCTTCCAGGACATGGGGTTTAGGTTAACGTAGCTGCTTGGAACAATTCTCCCTTTGAAATATATACTGGAGTTTTATTGACTTGGAAAACCACCTTAAATAACTAAGCACCTTTGTGATCCGCTCTAGCCCTTCAACTATATAAAGGCTACCTCTTAGTTATTTTTATCTCTAATTCCAACATTTATAGTTAAAATTTAGTGTGGGCATGAATTAATATATTTCAAGTATTTCTGCTTTTCTAGACACTGTAATTTCCTAGTTTTAGGAAATATACCTCTTGTTATAGGTGACTTTTACTTAATTTATTTAACATGGAGAAGTGCAGGTGGGGATTATATACACCAGCCTACACACTAATATAGAAATGCTTTAATTTTGCCCTATCTCAGCAAATGGGTTTCCCTTAAGACATAATGTTCCTCTGATTTCTCTGTTTTAAAGTTTTGAATTTGTTAAAATTGCTGCTAATTTGAATGTGCAATTCTCTTGTACTCTCTGAAACCTAATGAAAGACTGTGCAATTAGCAAAGCTCTTTTCCAGTAATAAGTTCATTTTGTCTTCTTGCAGCAATATTGAAGAAAAAAATCACTGCTATGTGATACCATGGTGCAAAGTTTGTGCAGAACGTTGTTAACACCTGTGTGGAAGAGATAAAGTCTCATATTTTAAACCCACATTTGCTGTTTGCCTGTAGGTGGGAACATCTGCTGGCTCCAGGAGGTACTTTTTTCTGGGGGAAATCACCTGGTTTGCAAGTGTAACAATTTCGGTGAACTAGTAATCTGACTATCACGGAGCAACTTGATTCTTACAATTTCAAAGCAATGTCATCAAATTTCTGCACCTACCATGCTTTCAATGTGCTTTGGAGGACTTCTAGAACAACGTGAAAAGATATTTTTTTCCCCAAAAGGATCCATTCATGATCAGAAACATGAGGACAGTGAAATCCTTTAGAATCAAAATTTTTCCTTTCCCCAGATTCAGAGCTTTCAGTGTTTTCTGCAACACCTGTCTATGTTGGATGGAAGTACATTTACAACCTAGAGAAGTAGAACAAGGCACTAGCAGATAACTGTCCTTAATTTTGTAATGAAAGACATCCAGTCCTGGCTGTAAGGGTACTATGAAAATACCCAAACAGCTAAAACACCTGATTTTAGCAGCAGAAAAAGATCTTTATTAAATCTGAAGAATTCATTCAAGTCTTGATCATGGTGAGACCTTCAAGGGTGAGCTAACCTCTCCGAGGTGGAAGGAGGTTTCCTCCCTGAAGATTCCTTGACTCAGCAACCCATCCACACACCTTGTATACCCACTTTCTCAGCCCACTGAATGCAGTGATGAAAACTTGGTGTTATTTGACCTTTTCATCTGATTAAAATGCTTGGTGCTGGATTAGCTGAGTTTGGACACCACTGTGGCATTTTGAATTCAGGGTGACTATGTAATATCAATTAAAATGACAGTGACAGGGCTTTTCTTGTACAACTCTTTAATACAAGCTGTAAGACACAGAGGGGCTTGGTGGTTTTCTTTGTGGCTCGTTTCTTTCCTACTCTCTGTATTTTCAACCAAGGGGACACGGTCCCCTGCCAGTAGATGCAGGCTATTTAAATGCTCCATTGGAGAGGGATTAAAGTTTATGCAAGGTCACTGGGGATGTGATAATTATAATCACAGGTTTTTGGCTCCACAATGACAGCCATTTGTTATTTTCGCTCGAGTAATTCCTGCAGCTTGGAGCTGTTGACAAGCGTGCACTGATTTACTGGCCCCCCCAGGTCCCAAGGCAGTGTCCGCTCTGAAGTCTGACACCTCTGCCTGGCTCCTGCTGCTTTCAGTATCTTTTCTGCTTCGAGCTGCAATACCGACTGAAAATTGGAGAAAAATATTGTGTTAGTTTATAATGGGATCAGAGAGAGAGAGAGTCGTAGGGTTGCTGAGTTTGTTACTACTCTGCAGCTTCCCTGCTCTCCTTCCAGGGCTGAGCATTTGTTTCTGTGTTGTGAGGGGGTTAATAAGCTACTGATGTGATTTACAGTGTGAGACCATTGGAGTATTTTTGTGGTGGAGAGGCCTTGAGAGCTTGGATGCAAAGATCAAGAGCAAAAAAATCCATTCTTTTGAGAAGCAGATCTCTCTTCTGTCTCTTCAGCCTTCTCGTCTCTCTTTCCCTTTCTTTTTGATTTATGTTGCCTTATTTTGTTTGTTTTTGCAATCAGAGGTAAGAGCATTTTAATATATATTAAATGGTGATAAATTGAGAATAGCTGATGGGTTAGGGCCGATACGACATTTGTCTTTATGGGTGGGGAGATTGATAACTCATGAGTGGCATGAAAAAAATCAAGCAAAATCACTTAATAGGGAATCTATTTTTTGGAAGAGCATTTTTCTTTTGTGCAGGCACATGACTGCCATGATAGCTCTTTATATTTTGTTTATTCAGCTTATCTGGGCTTTCCCCAGGCCTCCAATTTCCTTGCTTCTTTCCCTCTCTAAAACATCCCCACATTCCCAATTTACATTTCATGGGTTTAATTCATGACCTTCCTATCTCCCCTGCTGAACCTTCAACACAATTTGGTTCCTTGTCTACAGCTCAAACTCCCCTTCATGAATATATTTCAAAGTCTTGTACATCTGGTCCACCATCTGTGCTCTCACTTCTGAGCACGAACCAGGTAGGTCCAGAAGAAATGATGGTAGAGGAACAACTGGGAACTCAGTTTAATGCCAGATGAGAGCATACAGATGTTAGAATTTTCACAAGATACCTGGGAGTTTTGTCTAAGAAGCTCTCTGTGCCTAGGCCTGGAAGTTTTCCCCAGCCTAGCACTGTAACCCTCTTTCTTCCTACTCCAATGAGCTGCTTTTGGATTTGTGTCTGTCTTATTTTTTGACACTATTAATCCTCAGATTTTTGCTTCTGCCTCTTTCTCAGTACCTGGCCATCTGTTCCTTTCTCATCAGCCACCTCAAATTTCCCAAAGCTACCTTACTTTCATTTGCTCAGAATGACATTATCCCAGGTTAGTAGGCAAAGAGGGAAGTCTGACTGTCCCTGAATAACCCGTATTCTATCTCCAAGTCTCAGCTTTACTCCCACTCAAATGTCTTGCTAACTTTCTGCGTGGTTTCCATTCAGTGCTCCTCCTCAAAGCAGCAAATAACTTCCTTATTTCTGATGTGGGGAAATAATAATAATTCTTTTCCAGACAGCTGTACCTCTGGGGAGGTTCTGGCATCACTAATAAGTGCTATATTCCTCTTGAGTGTCCTCATTCCAAGGTGGAGTGGAGTAGTTTTAAATTTTTAATGGTGATTTTAAGACAGCTTGCTCACTTTTCAAACCTCCCTCCCTTTACATCCACTCTAGTTTCTTCTTTTGCCTTTTATTCCCAGTATTTCTTGGAGTAACAGGTATCCAGGGAAGCATTTAAAAGGCATATATCTGTTCTGACATGGCTTAGTGGTGCCCTTGGCAGTGCTGGGTTAATGGTTAGACCTGATGATCTTAAATATCTTTTCCAATCTTAATTATTCTGTGGGTATAGACTATGTATGCTCAACAGAATTCTTCATATTCTTTTTTCCTTTAACCCTCTGCTCTTTGGCTGTTGACTGTTTCTGCTTAATGTTGCACTATAGTTTCTAAAATTTGATTTCTATACACATGGATTTTCCTCTTCTGGATATATTGTCTCAATACGAGTATGTTACCCCAACATTTTGTATCTCAGGCCATGAGTCTGCTCTCAAGGTGAAAAACATTTGATTTACCCTTGAAGTTTAATTTAACATTTTTCTCCCATCTCTAGTTTCACCTCCAGAGCAACAGTAACATTTTTACTTATTTAAATCCTGCTTCAGCAAAGATCCTTATTTGTATTATTACTTTCTGAGCTATTTAAACTTCTGTGTTTATCTCTGCCTGCAAACCTGGCCCCATTTCACTACGAGCTAATTGAAAGCACTTGCAAAGGTAAGGATGGTTCAGGGGAAAGGAAGGTTCTCTGTCTCCTTTTTCTTCCAGCAAAATTGAACAAATTCCTTGATATCATGTAGAGGTATCTTTGGCAGAGGCATCAGCAGAACCCACCCATAAGGCATGTCACATCTGAGGCCAGGTAGGAAGTCACTGGTTTTCTCTGAGTCTGTTTTTGCAATAAAATAAAATAAAATGAACTTTTAGGAATTTAAATCAAGAAACTCTTCTTAAAAAGTGGAAATTTATCACCTGAAGCAAAGTATTTCTCACTTAAACAAAACTATCTTCTCCAATGCTGCAGTATTATGCATGGAAGTTAATGTTGAGGAACAAGGACCTGCCATTGTTATGCAATATAACTATATTAAGAACATAATAATGCTAAAATGAATCTCTATGTATTCTAAGACTGTTAAAAATGTTGAGTTAATTAGTACCTGTGAATTAGTAGTGTTTTCATCTGGGTAAAAGGGGTTTAATGGTACCAGCACTGGTGCTATTTTGTATTGCACAGTTCCCCAGGCTGTCGGTGGGCTGCAGCCTGAAATGCTCTCAGGAGCAGCCTTGGCTGCCTTTCCTTGCTCTGATGCAGGGACAGAGCTGAAATCAGGAGGCACAGGATGGCCATCACCACCATTCAGAAAATAGACATGTCAGAAATGTTCCAGCTCACAAAACCCCTTCCCTTTGGAGATGAGGGCTCACTGGGGAGGTGGGACAGTAGCCTGAGCTGTCGTGTAAGTAGGAGGCTGAGAGGAGACCAGCACCTCAACCCTGAAAGCCAAAGGGCAGGAGCTGAAGGATAGGGATGGACAGGGAGTAGGTGTCAGGAAATCACCATAGTAGCCGGTGGGAGGAGAATGGGAGAAGGAAATGTGGGAGAAAATGCCTTGAAAGCATACATGTCTGCATGCCCAGTTCATGTAGGATTTGGCTTTCAGCATGTAGCAGATATGGGATGATATTTCTTGTGGGAGTTATACAACTTGGTTTTTTAACCTGTATTTGGTAAGCAAAAAATGGCACAGCAAAAAAACCCCACAATTTATTTTTGCAGCATTGTGAACCATTTTAAAATCTCATGGTTTTGGGGCTGAGTTATTTGAATTTTGGTGCAAGGAAAGAAAAATTTCTCCTACATGTACATGTAGACATATTGGTCAAACTGTTTCCAAAATAGCCCTAAAATTCAGAACAAATTGGAAAAATGCAATGTGCTCTGTGTTCCATGTGTTCTGCTGCATTTGGAAGAATAACTTTATTGAGCTATGAATTATGCAGGAATTCAAACAACTCCTTATTGCACCAGCCAGTGGTAGCAGTGCAACAGTCAGATTGTCTTGCCTTGCGGATGTTGTTTTGCTGCTTTTAAGGCATTTAATTTTTAAGGGACAAATGCTCAAAAAAAAGCGCAGACTTGTAGCAGTGTCAGCTTGAGATGACTTGGAATTTGCCAGCAGAGATGGATGAAAGAATAGCTTGGAGGTGAGCTCCCCTCTAGGACCCAGGAAGATGAAGTAGATAAATGACTTGTGAGTTCCACAGGTATACAAATGTCATTTTGGCAAATTCTGCTTGTGCACAGGGAGGTCAGTGAGTGTACAGTAGAAATTGCTAGCCCATCTCCCAAACATCCAATGTACAATTACGTACATGAATCAGACACATGTGGAAAAGATCTCAGTTCAGACTCTGAAAGAGTGCTGTATTCTGGTATTTTAATAGTAACATTATATGTAGGAAAAATGAGGGTCAGATCATCAGAGATAAGTGCTGAGCCACACTTAGCTGCACCATGGACCAACAGGAGCATGATTCCAGTTTTCAATATATAAAAAGCTGTTATCAAGAGCACTGAGATCGATTTCTTCTGTTGAACCTCATGCTCAGCAAGAATTGATTAGGAAGTAATAGACTTAAATGAACTGAAGAAAATTTAAGATTTACTTTAGAAAGAACTTTCTAACTGTAAGGACTGGTAACAATGCAACAGCCGAGTTATTGAATCCCCATATCTGCAGGCTTTCACTTTCTTAGAGTGAGAAATGGTAGAATACCTGTTTCTGGACTGGAACAGATAAAAGGATTAGATTATTTATTTTCTTTTTGATTTGTTTCATTCCTGCAATCATGATTTAAACTTAAACATAATATTCAGTACCTTTCTCACCTCCTCACCTTCCATGCATGAAGTTCTCCACTTTTTGTTCCCTGACTGCCACTCTTTTTAGGTTCTTTGCCCTTCTCCGCTGTTTTTGTAGGTTTGGTTCTGGAAAAATGATGTTTGGTCCAATTCTACTTCATTCCTCAGTGCAGCTGTGCTGGCAAAGTAAGCTTTCCACCAACTCCTTAGTCCTGAGTGAAACAGTGTAGATGAATGGTGCTATATAAATGTAAATTTCAATTCATTCCCTTCGTTTATTCAACAAGCTATCAACACAACCTTGTCATTTCAATTTTTCACACTTTTTTGTGGGGGTCCTCTGTCTCGGTAAAGTCTCATTTCCTCAACCCAGTGCCAAAGGTGACTAGACTGTATTAGAATTTGCAGTCACTTTCTTTTTTAAGTGGTCAGATGTAATGAGAAGCAGGAGGAAGCCAGTTGCAGCCTTTTCCAACCTTTTCCTTGGATTCATTAACCAGGCTCCAGCTGAACAGGTAGTGCTGCCACCTCCACCACTGTACAGGTACAAGTATGTGCCCTGTTAGTTGTATTTTTCAAACTTTGGTAAGTGATGAACTTTAACATGCTCAATATAAATACTCAAAAAGATTTACATAGGAGATACTAAGAATTAAAACCCCACATGGTGGGGAGGGAAATGCATTACAGAAGGATAAACTTTCACACCACCACTCCTTTCCCATTACTGCCAGAAGGAAAAGATACTTTTGCTTTTGCCATTCTGCCCAGGACTTTTCCTCCCACAGATAGCTGAAATATAGATTTTGCAGGTGAAAGTGTCCTTGTATGTACTTACACAGACTCCTGTGAAGAGATGCCTGTTCTTACATCAGCAGAGCTTCCTAAATAGCTAATAACACATTCAAGAAAAGTATGAAAAAGGTCCTTCCACAGTCCCCCATTGTATTCAGGTCATTTCATATTTCTACATTGTTGTCTAAGTGCAAAAGAGCCCTCTGACAGTTAAAATGTCGTTTCCCCTGATATGACTGGCCATTAGTAAATCACTTTTAGAACGTTTTTTTTTGAGTCTTTTTGCCCTATCTGGCCTGTTTGCACCTTGTCTTTTGACATTCTTCCAAACACTTAGAGCTACCCCACTGAATGTGGTTTCACACCAAATGGAGTTTATCCATTTGTCCTTACAAAGGACAACCAATAATATAATAATATAATAATATAATAATATAATATAATGTATATGTGGGTTGGTCAATTTGCAGCCCTTTGTGGAAGCTGCACAATTTTTCCCAAGATGTGTATATTAATACCACAAAAATCCACATTATGTAGAGTTAGAAATATTTAATTTTGATCTGCTTTAGCACAGTGTCTGCTTTTCAGAATAGAATTTCTCTACCATCTCCTATAGTCACTTTTCCAACATCTTACTTCTGAGGCTTACAAAGTTGAAAATTATCTCCTTTATTTGTCTTAACCTCTCATGCAATCTCCCCTTCTGTCTCTACCTCTCGTATTAATTTTTCTCTTTACACTCTCTTAACTTCCTTCTGCAATCTTTCTAGTCCTCCTCTCTGTCTAATGTTTTATAGCTTGCATATGCCTCTTTCTTAAGCTTAATTACTTTTTGCACTTCCTACTCCTAGTGTATTTATTGCTTGATAGCACACACAAGCCTTGGCGTACATTCATTTATTTTTGAATGCTTCTCATTTGCCTTTGGTTCATTTGGTAGCAGCCCTGTACCTCAGCTAGAAGGCTGTGGGTTCAGGATTCACCCCAGTATCAGGAGTGTTTCTTGGGGGTTCATTCTGCAGTGGATTTATTGAGCTTTTGGACACCACACTGATGATTTCAGGCAGTGCCTTCCATAGGCATTTCTTCTGCACAGCTCTGCTGCTTGCCAAGTTACCCAGGCAGGTAAAAGTTTAAGACTCTACTGCATTTTTTTTTTTGGAAAGAGTAAGATTACTAGTTGTCTTGGTTAGTACTTCCTTCGTAAACAAAATGTTTCCAAGGCCATCACTGTACATATCAGTTACTTTTAGCTTCTACATTGGGTGATTTTCATTATTAGAACCCCATGGCATTTAATCAGGACAATTAGAACACTTGACAGTTGTTTCTTACGTAGGGGTGTAACAAAGGAATCAGTAATTTATAGAACTCTGTTTAAAAGGCATCCACCTAGTGATAAGAGCCTTATATGTTAATCTTTTGGACCAACTACCTCTCCTGGTGTTTATTAAAAATTCAAATTACAGTAGTAGGTATTCCACTCACAATATTTTTATTTGCAAATAAGACATATTGATGCTCTGCCTTCTTAAAGCAACTTCAAATTCATAACTCTATTAAAATTTTCAGACTTATCTGAGTTTAGACTTACCTCAGTGGTTTTACATCAGTGCAGTCAGAACCATGAGCAGTTTTACTTCACACTAGTTTGTAATAATAGACAAGATGGAGGATCTGAAATGGTCTCATTCTCTGTGGTTTTTGTTATTTATAGCTGCCTCTGACCTACAAGGCTTTTTTCCCCCCCCTTCTTTGCCAGCAAGTTATATTGCTGTTCTATACTCTAATGATGAGGTTGGTTTATAATAATATTATGATCTTTTTTCTTTAAAAAAAAAAAAGTATTACTATCCTTTGGGTTATTTTCTGAAGAATTCATCTTTGTGCAATTCATTGTCACATTTGCACGCTAACCTCTACCTCTGGTTGGAAAGGGTGTTACTGGAGAAAAGCTGCATTACAGAAAATTGCACCATAAAATAGCCATCCATATCCTGGTCAGATCCATGTCTGACAAAATGGTATGTAATGTTCATGGCAGGTGGATGTTAACTAAGATTTGCCACGCAGTTTTGGATATGTCTGCTCTGGATTTTATTCTGACTTCCATGGGAGAAGAAACATGGATTTAAAGTCACAAAATTAGCGGCTAGAGAAGGTCAATTGCTACTCCTCATTATGCTGCTGCTGTTCACTGTCCTTGTAGAAAGCCACAGGAAATCTGATGAATATATTTTTAATTATGTTTTGTTATAGTAAATGACACCAAAACTGCTTCTGATGATGTTACCCATCAATTTAGTGGAAGATAACCCACAGAAACAAAAATAAAAACCGACTTAGAAATCTACAGCTGATTTATAAATTGTCTGCTGAAGGCAATTTGCTCTCTTTGTCTGCTGCATTTACCCAATTGCTGCTGAAACTAATTGCTCTTTTCTGGGTATCCTTTAAAGAAAAAAAAAAAAAATCTGATGCCACACAGCAAAATAAACAAAAATGTGTGCCAATGTGAAACAGCAAATTGTAATCAGAGCTCCCTGCTAATTATCGGCCGCTTATCAGAGAATCCTGTCCAACACGCAAATGTAATTGCAAATGACAACAGGAACACGGCTATGACAAGCACAAGGTGGAACATTTTCAAGCACATAGAGAGCTCTGGCAGTGTCAAGGTCTTTTTCAGGTCAGATCCCCAGCAGCTGATCTAGTTCTGTGCTGAGGGTGATTCAAAGGTTAAGTCTTATACCAAAGGGCTGTTCTGGTCAGACACATAATTGGAATAACAAAGTCAATATATGTTGCTGGTTGTGGGACACAATCTTCATTTGATCTCTCACACGGCAGATTAATTAAGTGTTATCAATTAATGGCCTGGTAAAAGTGAACACCCTGTTAGTCACTTTTCCAAGTAGTGTCAAGCATATGCAAGCCCTGGGGGGGAAGGGGAGGGCGGGGGGAATCACCCCTGAACAGCACCACTGCTTTCCAAGAGCTGGAGAACAAAAATAACAGGAATATAGATTTTACAGGTAAAACGACACAATTATAGATGTTTGCCATTGGTTCTCTATTTACAGTGATGCTGAGCTTTGAGTGGAACTGTGTTTGATTCAATCAGGCTCTCATCAAATCCTTTTGTGAGAAATACATTATCCTACTCCAGTGCATATCAAACTGAAGCAAACAACATGAGGGGCTTGGAGATGTGGCACCTCTGAGCACTGAGGGACAGTACCTGGAGGAACAATGTGATGACCTTCCTTCACCCTGCTGTGACTGCTCAGGTGAGCAAGTACTCGTTGCTGTCAATAATTGATGGTGCCAGTGCAGAGGTTTGCTGTGTCAAGGGTGCTCACCAGAGAGGAGTAACAAATGTGTTTCTGAGCTTGGTGTAAAGAATAGCTCTTTGTGTGGTGTTTCTTTGGGGTTTTTTTAATCTATCCAGTAAATTTTGTGTTTCTAAGATTTTAGGAGTTGATTTGCAAAAACAACTCCGGCGCATGAAAGCATCTAATCTGAATTGCTTTTATTGGAGGAGTGTTTTGGGCGTAAAGCAATGACTCTTCAGCCCACCCACCAACAACTAATAGAGCTGAAATTCAAGCAGTCTTTGCTGCTTTCCTTATCAAAAACCTTTAATTTTGCAAGTGCATCCCCAGAACTTGCTCAGGTGTGAAAAGGCATCCAGGTTGCCTGCAAATACAAACTGGAGAGATTCTTAGAGAGTTTGTCTAAAATGTGTTTGTTGTATGTTATTGATAGCTCTTAATGTAAATTTTCCTGATAGTAGTAACACCTTTTAGGAATTTGGTTTTTTTAGTCCATGCAAAAACAACAACAACAACAAAAGAGATAGGGTTTGTCTCCATGTATTTCAAGTACTGGTGCTGTTAGAGATGTCTGAGTGGCTGCACAAAGAGATGGACTCGGCTTAGAATAAAGCTCTTTCTCTTGTGAGGTGAAACACAGATACCTTTGTATTTCAAGATAGTTTCACACATTGCACAGTGATGTTCCAGTTATGAGTATCCTATATTTTGTGCAAATATTTGGGGAGGGAAAAACCAGGTGCCAGTTCAGAGCAGAGGGAACCAGACGTGACATGTAGCCCACAGAGGGTTGGGCTGAAGAGTGGGGAGACTTCTGGGCTTGTGTGGGGTTTTTGTTTGTTGTTTGTTTGTGGTTTTTTGTTTGTTTGTTTTTTGGGTTTTTTGGGGGTCGTTTTTTTTGTTGTGTTTTTGTTTTTTGTTTTGTTGGGTTTTTTTCAGTAATTGCATTTGTTGTTGGAGTATTTTTAACCAATGAGTGGATATAATTGTAGAGCAAAAGAGATTCTAGTTGCCAGATGATTAAAAGGATGTAGTATCTAACTGTTTCTTAAGACACTTTTTCAGCACCTTGTTTATCTATCCTTTTCCTTCCTCTGAATTTTACCTGTTTCAGTAAATTGTGTTGTTTTCTCTACATCCTCATGGTTTTGAGTTTTGCCTGCTCTGGTTCCTGATTTTGCAGATTTCCAAGATTTTGTGATTCCCCCAAAAGCCCCACGTTGGGTGTGTTTCCAGAGTTTCTGGACGTCTGTATTTTGGATCATGGGCACATTTTGTAGGATCTGGCTGTTAGGACTAGAATGAATGGGCTGCACAGAGCCTTCACTGCACAATCCAAAGAGAACAAAAAGCTTGAAACCTTCTCTGCACCCAAAGAGCAGAGACCCAATGACCCATGGCTGCCTGGTACAGTTATCCATACTCCTCCATGGGCAAAGAGAAATCTTTGGGTCTACCAAGCCAGTAGAGTTAGAACATTCTAAACTATCCAATTTAAGGGTCTGGGTTCTCTGATGGCCTGAAGCAGATTGTGTCCTCCCACCACACAGTGGCTGCTCTGAGTGATTGATGGCCAAGCAATGGTAGGAGAATGGTTTCATCACCACTTTTCTCTGTAAGACAATTCAACTCTTGCTAAATTGCTTACCTTTACAGACTCTCTATAACCATTTTGATCACTGAGTAATGTACATGCTTCACCATAATTTTCATTCTATTTCTTGATAGAACAATTTGTAATAAAATCACTTCTAAAAATGCACTTCCAAGTTGCAGCTCTATTTTTAAGGCAGAATAATCTTCCTCAGTTTTGTCTCCATGATTAAGCATCTCAGTTTATTTCATGTATTTTTTCACTCTTTTGCTTTAACATAAGCAAAAGAAACAGTTCCCCAAACCTTCACTTTTCAAAAATATTTTGACATGTGATTTACTGAAGTTATCTGATGAATTTCAGAAGAAATATATGTCTTCTTGCCTTCCTATAACACTGTGTGTAATAGCTGTGACTGTCTGTGTTTTTCCACATTGATAAGATGAAGAATGTAGAATTTCTCCAGTCACCATTTGTTATTTGGGACAAAAGGGATAATACCTTTTTCTATAGCATTTGCCACTTTCCTGTACTGCTTACAGCTTACTCCTTCTCGCTGCTGTTGGCTTGTTTCATTGGCCACATCCACAATGCAGAATCTGTCAGTACCCAGATAATGTTGTCACCTCTGCAACATGTTTCCTGCTGACATTTCATATTGATAGAGAGAATGGCTGGAGCATCAGTGCACCAATTCCTGCCCCATTGCTGTCAGGTTGTCCAGGTTGGAATGAAAATCAGATGATGTGGGTAGGGGTCTTCTCCTTGTTGTGCAAAATGGGTTAAATTGCAGCTGGATGCATTTCCAGTATTGGCAGAGTAAAGCCAGACTTGCAAGTGTTTGTGGTGAGAAAATACTGAAGGCTCATTATTAACAATTGTAGAGTCCAGAGGACACTGAAGTCTGCTGCTGCTGAGCCCCTGGAAAAGGCTTTGCAGTCAGTCAGCAAAAAAACCCCAGGCAGCAGCACTAAAATCCTTTTGCTTGGATGTCTTTCAGGTCTTAAATTTATGGTGTCATAAATTGGGTTTTTTGCCAAGAACTTCCACATATTAGGACAGGAAACTTTCTGCTAAGCTTCTCTGAACAACTTTGTCTGAGATCCTGAGCTCCAGCTGAAAAAATGCTCCACTTTTGTATTTTCTGTAGTTTGAGGGATGCTTTTTGGTGCATAGGAAATAGTTAGTGCCTTTGAGTGAAGCCCTTGACCCTTGCTGCAAGCAACTACTGAGTACAGGGTCTGTCATTCCCCCTTCTCAAGCCATTTCATGGGTGAGGATGCTCCCTCCACATCTGATGTGCTCCTTTGAAAGTGCTCCTTTCAAAATGGCACTGAACCTACAAACAATGGAAAGCTTTTCCAGCAACATGAGACAGAAGCACTGTTGTCCATGGCCAAGAATATGACAAAAGGAGGATTTTTATACTGTTTAAATAGAAGATCCTTAACATAAGAATCTTACTGTCTGTCACACCTTCTCTGTTTTCTCCTCTGCCACAGATTTTTTTTTTTTAGAAAGTAAAACTCAGTCTTCTTATTTTTGCCTGAAGCAAATGGATTGGCAAGGTAAGCAACAGAGAAGTTCATCTTTATGCAAACAGCACAAAGACCTCCCCTGTCAGAGCAATGCAAACCTCTGAGTTATATACATAAGCAAAAAGATGGACAAAAAGAGAGATAAGGTCGTATGATGTGAAGCAACATCCACTATTCTCTGTTTATCTGAATTTTTTTTGATTGCTTCGGCAAGGTCAGATCCCACTGCCAAATTAGAAATGGACAGTTTTAATTCATTTTCTACCAAGAAAACTGGATTTTTGATAGGAACTTAATTATTTTTGAAAGAAAGCATTAAACATGCCAGCCACAAGTTCTGAAAGTAAACAGTGAATATTTCTTTTCCAGTACCTAGAGGAATGTCTAACTATACTCTGACAAAAGCTACCTTGCTTCAAAGAAGTTCTGCTACTTGCAAGCATTTATCTCAATGCTGATTGCTTGTCTGAATATGTACAACTCCATAGGAGACAGGCTCTGGAGAATTCCCTCTAATGGACTGGCACATATTTGTGCTGCAACAAATTATACCATTTTAATAGAAATACAACCCAACCTCTCACATTCCTATTTATTCCTAGAAGTACCCTCTATAAATAAGAGTTTCACTGGTGTCACTGCTGCTCTTCTTGCAATAAGATGTTATTTCATCCAAGAAATACAGGGAGAATCCCAGTTCACCTCTGTTAACCACTCACAGCTGTGCTTTGGCAGAATGAGGAGGTTGTATGACCCAATAGCCACTTTACATCACCTTGTTCTTGATGTGAGGATGTCATGATGTGGAGATGTCCTTCAACTCCAATTTTGGGATGAAAGCCTGAATTTAGGCTTAGCAACAATTTTTTGCTGGGAATGAAACCGCTGTACCATTAAGAAGGAAAGTTTCTCTGGTATCCTTAAAACTACACTGGAAGTGCAGGGCTACAGTGTTCCTGTGCTGTTGAAGTGCTCTAAATGTAGACAGAACCCAAAGTTACTTCCTAAGTTGATTTGCTTAAACTATTGCAAAGGCCTTTGTGCAAACTCTTACACAAATGCATATATTGCTTCAGCTTAAATGGATTCTTTTCTGAACTAAGCCAAATTGAAATAAGCTGGGTTCAAATTGATTTATTATTGTCCACGTGGATTTGCAGTGGTGTGACTAAATTGATTTAAGAGTCTTCCTTCAGTTAAATGAATGCAACTTTTCTTACAGTAGGTGTTAAGTGTCTTGAGATCTAAAATTCTGTTTTCCACTGTGTGTTCAAAGAATCCCACTTGGTCTATCTTCTGAGTAAAAGGAAGAATTTGCCCTCCAATGGCCTGAAGACTTACATCAATACAAAACATCAGTGTCCTTTTACATGATCATGTATTTTGTGTTCTTATTGATAGAGAAAGACAGTATTGTACAAGTAACTAGTGAAAAAAGACCAAATTTAACCTTAGGGTTTTGACTACGGCACCTTTTAATTAATGTTCAAGGGACAATGGCCAAATATAACAGAGAGGATACATAATTTTAAAGTAAAATAGATATGGTCAGACTAACGATACAAACTACTTCGTGAATTCTGTATTCTGAATACACACAAATCATTTAGATTTCTTATACTTTGTTGTACTGTAAGGGGAGATGCACCCAGTTTAATTGTGTCTCATTGATTTTTTTTGCCTTTTGTGAAATAAGCCTTGTTTGGCATAATGAAACTTTTGTTTTCTGCAGCTCTTCTACATTGTCTCTTTTAAAAAATTCACCATTTACTCCTCTGCACTGGGCAAAAATCTTTCCTTAAAAATGAGGAAAGCACAATACCCTCTATTTCTGAAATCATTAGAATTGACTTTTAGACAATCAATGTGTTAAATGATGTAATTATCCAATGGTCCTTTCCCCGCTTAAACCAGTTTGAAAGTTAAAGGTTTGTTTTAGATCAATTCCAACCACTTTGTGTGCAAATTGCACAACTGCCTTTTCCTTAACGTATCTCACAAATCCGATAGTGGCACGTCCATGTAAAATAGTTCTCTGATGAGTAATTCTGAGTGGGAATATGAACTTGTCTAACAATGGAGAAAAGCTCTGACTCCTGAACATAATATTTTTAAAGCAGACCCAGGTGAGGTAGAAGTTACTGGCAATGATTCAGCTGATTTGGGAGCTGTAAGTTTTCTTTTGTAGGTGTAGAGCGCAGAACATTTTTGGCATTGTCCTAGACTCTAGGGCACACTTTGTAGGGTAGATACAATGCCTGCATTCAACACCAAGCCACACATGGTGTGATAAATGTCACCCTCAGAGTCATCAGCCTTTTTAGCAGAAGGTCACAGGTTTCTGCAGGAAGTTGCTTGGGACACAACCCAGCCATCCCCAAGGATTGGAGCTGTTTCAGGCATCCTCAGAGAAGCTGCTGGTGGCTGTCAGCTCTGGTACCAGACCCATGAGACACCTGCAGCCATCTGGAGCAGCATCTGGAGGGCACGTGGGATTTATGTCTGCATTTTGACGGGAGAAAGTGAACCCTTGCTGAGAGCTCTGCCTGTTCTGTTCTGCTGCAGCAGCTCAGGCTTGAGGTGCTTGGCTGCTGTTTTAGGGTGAGTGCAAGAAACTCTGGTGAAGACCATCAAAATGACATTTGTGGCACCAGGTGAGTCCACAAGGAATGTGTCTAAGCCAGCTGAATTTCCCTGGTGTATCTCCCTGAGAAACAACAGAGAACTGGCCCATGGCTGGAGTCACCACCAGGGCTCTTCTCTGCCACCTCCCCACTGACAGGTTCTTTTCTGCTGCAATGAAAGCTCCTAGTGCAAAAACTGCCCTGCCTTGAGCAGGTTCCAGTCTAGCCTCGGGTGTCACTTGGGTGCAGGTGACAACAGGACTGCTGAGTGGTGACAGCCCACATTTCATGGTGGGCTCAGACATGCAGAGTTCTTAGTGCAGCACAAAGATTGGTCTGAAAAGAGAATGTCCCCACCCTAACAGCTGAGACAATGCAGGGATCTGTGTGCCTCAGTTAATTAGACATTAAGGACTAGCTGCAAATGAGGGAAAAGTAATCTTGAGTTAAAAAAATATGCTGCTCATTGTGTACGTTTTTATTTATTTAGATTTTGTTATTGAAACATGAGTGTCAATTATCTAGCATGTGTCTTACTGACTGAGAGGAATAACCTTCACGTTGTGTTTGATGCATTGTAAAGCATATGCATAGAAGTAAATAATATGGAAACAAAGATTTTCATGGCTTCATTAGCTTAGACTAACAAAGGCCCAGGCCAGCATAATACTCTGCCCTTGGCTTCACAGAGTTGCGTATAAAATTAGACCCCAGCCTACCAGGCACATCTTACAGCTGTGTCTGAGCTTGAGTTTGTTGTGCACTGAAAACTCACCTCCTTTGCATGTGTTACCTCAAGTGAAGTATGATGAGAATCTCAACTTTTGTATTTCTTCCTTAGTTTTATGTGGACACTTACTGCATAATCCTAAAATTGCCATAATATCCTGCCCCTCTTTAATAGATATATTAATTATATTTCTCCCCCTTAATGGGCTGCTCACTTTATGGTTTGGGGACACAAAAGTAAATTTTAAAATCAATTATACAATTACATATGTAGCAATAACAGAGCACAGAGCTAATCGTCTTTGGGTCAGGACTGTAACCTTCTCATAATGCAGGTTTCATTAGGGTAAGGTCTATTATTGCAAAGAATTACAGAAATAATGGGAGTGGGTGTATTCAGCAAGAAATAACAAATGAGGGTCTTTCCTAGATAAGAGAAACTGTTTGCTGGCTGCAGTGTGATAGCAGGCCCCTATAGTGTATGTAAATTGATAGGGTCAACTTCCTTTGGTGTATGCAATGCACAGTGTACAAGAATTAATTTCTGTATCGTCCTGGAGAATGGCAGGAGGAGGGCTTCCAATTATCACTCATCACTGGATACAACTGAGCTGAACCACAGAGCCAAGAGTATGAAAAAGGCTGCAAGGAGGCACATGAGATGGGCTAAACACTCATAGAACAGCACTCTTGAGGCATTATGTGCTTAATGCTTTCTATTATCTCCAGAGTTTGCAGCAGAAGTGATGGTTGCCTTTGCAAATTGTCTTAGGTGTGCCTTTGAACAATTTGCTTTCAAATATTTAAAAAAAAAGGGAAAAATTTGCTTGAATTGAAAATGTTCACCATTCTAGTAAACAAACGTGAGTTTAGTGTTACCACAGCTGGTAAGATGAGCTTAAACACTTAAACTCTGCCTTTGTTTCACAGTGGGAAGGTGATTTTTATGCCAGGTAAAGGATGTGCTCTTCAAAAGCATGTAAACATCAAAACCTTGAATACTTTTGTTCTAGATATGGGAGGCTGATGTTCATATATCTTTGAGGTTCTGAAAGCACACAGTTAATTCAGCATTAATGATCTTATAACCCATAGATGCCCTGCAGCTTTCCCAGCTCCTGACCTACAAGCCCAGGTCCTTGCAACCGTCAGAGAATCCAGCTTTCCTTCAAAGCGAAGCACTTCCTTCTCCTGGTGCTTTGGGATGGCAAATCCTCTCTCTTTTCCAGGTAAGAAATGCCATTGCAAGGGGCTGGTAGAGAATGGCAAAATCTCCTCTTCAGATTTTATGCCATGCTCCAGCTCCTATGGTGTCTGTGTGGGATTGAGGTGCCACACTGGTGGTGTGACATGAGGGGTACTTAGCCCTGTTTACAGCATGGGATCTGTGAGAGTCACAAATTTCACAAACCTCAGCACAGGGATTACAGGCTGTTGTAAAAATACCAAGAGTGTAAACAAGGATAAGTTTAATTAAATTTTAATAGTGCTTGCTATTAAGTTCCTTGCATTGCCTTTCTGTGCTGTCTTGATGGAATGTAACTGCTTAGTAATTACCTGTGGTGTTTGTTAATGCTGCCTCTGAGCAGCGTGTATGGCAAAAAAATTTGATTTCATATTTAAAGAATTAGTTTTTAAACACTGCGTCTGGGATTCCTAGACAACTCTGAGTTGCCAAAAAGTGATGATTTAAAATAATATTTCTAGGAGTGAATTCACTATCACACTGTAAGGCTATTATTATCTCTTAGTGATTAAGCAATGAGAATAAAAGAGACCCTATGGCAGTTTTGTTTTTTTTGAATTTCTGGCAAACTTCTCCTCACTCTGAAATGATCAAACTGATGCTTTGGCCAAAACCCCATAACCTTCTCTACTGCATCACAATCCATCTACATGGATTCCATCCAGTAAAAGTCAGGTCTCTCATTTGATATCTGGGGTGCATTACAGCACCTTGGTGAATCAGCTGAAAGGATGCTCTTAATCTGACAAAACAAGGTGTTCTCCCATTCTTGGAAACAGCTGAAGTTTAAAAGATGCAATGTGAATACATAGATTTTTGCAAAGCAAAATGGCTTAAGGACTTAGAAATGTTAAGTTCAGCAAATAAAAATATCTTTCTCTAACAGAGCTTTAAGCAGCAACACCTGCATATGACACTGTCTATATTAATATCCATAACATTGTTGTTAAGATATATATAATTTAGCTTCCCCACCAATATAGGTATGTAATTTACACAACTGTGGTTTATTGCAACAGATAAAAAAGATGACTCATGAAAAATTTCTTATTGACGCCTAAATTTAACAAGATTTATTATTTAACAAGAGAGAGCCAAGCAACATTTAGATATACACTTAATTTTGAATACATTTCACCACTCTGTCATTTCAGTGAAATTATTCCCATGGTTAAAATTAGAATTTGGATATCCTTTTGAATTTGGGACTAAGTTGTTAATTCTCCAATCAATTGATTTTCATTTTCAGTATTAGGTCATAACAAACAGATTTTTTTTCTCATCAAATGTGAAAAATTAAATAAAATTTAAAACTGTGATCATAATGGTTTGGAGCTGTAAGGTTTTGAGTTTTTCAAAAAGCAAAATTAAAGATACACCCGACATTTGCAGGTCTTTTCAATAGATAACTATCTGCAAATCACTTACTAAACCCACCTTAGCAATAAATGCAGCAAAAATAGCTAAATACACTTGTTTAGAGAGCTCAGTATAACTTAATCCCGGCATCTTTTTATCGTGTCCCAAAATACTTTGTAACACGGAGTCAAGGTTTTCTTTTCTTAAGGTCTTACTGTGGAGAAAGTTAATTTTACTTTGAAGTCGGAGGCCTTACCTCCCTGGCTGCGTTTGCAGCCCTCTGACAGCCCCATTCAGCTGGGCCCGCTGATGTGTTGTAGAGATTTGAAAGTAAAGAATTGCAAGGAGTGCAATTTAATCCCAAAGTCATTACCTAAATGCTGAGATAGGATGGGGATTACCACCAATGTAAATGAGATATGAGACAGCCAATGGATTAGGGGACCCTTTCTTTAGGATGACTTCAGCAAATAGGCTAAGATAAGGAAATCTTTGTAATTACATGGAGCTACACTGGTCAATTCTGACTTTTAAATACCGAGGCGCTGGAGAAAAGGAGAAAAACCCTACATATGTTATTCTGTGCAATATTAAGTAATTCCTTTCTGATTCTACAGAATCAATAGAGGAACATCACACCAAATGAAAAGATGAGGGCTGCCTACATGTCCTTTTGTGACTGGTATCGTTCCATCATTTTTGGTAATATCATTTCCAAATTAAATTTTATGGTCCATTACATACTAGCTCAAACACTTTTCTAATGGAATCTTAAATGGAACTGACTTGCTTTGCGTGGGGTTTGTCTCTCAGTTAAGATGTTATTTAGTTCTAATTATCAGATAATGAACTCAGGAAATTTAATTTTTAATATTTATATGTCAAAAGTCCATTGTACTTTGGTTAAAGGCTTTAAATTAAAAATTAACATGGACAGAATACTAATTGAATATTTTTCCTATCTATAAGAGTGAGAAATGAGTTACATAGTTCCCAGATTAGCTTGTTACACTGCAACTGTTTACTTAAAAACTTAATTTAATCTTCAGAAATAAATCACAAATAAGGAGATCAGGGAAAATGAGCCTGAGAAGCTTTAGGTATACAAGCTTAAGAGCATGTCTTTATATGCATTGTCTCAATTTCATTTCTGCAAGGTATCAGAGCATATGCAAGTATCTGTGCATAAACGCAGTTTCCAAGTCATAGTGGTTGTTTTTATGGGTGTTCTCTCCATCATCACTCTTTCTTTGCCCACTTCTTATTTTGCTTTCAATAACAGATATAAGCCTGACTTTTCCAATACTCTTTCACATTTCAGAGCAAGTGGTACAAAATTATTGCAGAAATGGGAAAAATATATTTCTTTGGGCTTGAAAGCTTCAAGAAGTGTCTGTCCATTTTTATGTCTGTCCTCTCTGATCTCTCTGTTATGGTTACTGAGCTGTGCTGTAACTGAGAAAAACTGGGTTCAATTCTGTCTGCTGTTGTCTATTTGGGTGACCTGGGGCAAGTCTTGTAAGGTGTGGGAATCAGAAAGGTCTTGTTTCTCTATCTTGCTCTTTCAAGAGACCCTGGTAACTGAGCTAAAGCCTTTGCAAATCACGTATAACATATATGGAAAGAGGTCTTCATCAGAACAGAGCCACAGCAGAGAGCACACAGCCCATGTTGGATGGCAGAAAACACAGAGATTGAAGGTGGGTGTTGATCTTGTCCACATTATTGTCCCCTTTTATTCTCTTTTCTAAAGAAAGACTTATCTGGAGTTGACTTTCCCCTAAGGACTTCAATTTCTCCCCAAGAAAAGGAACAAGGGAAACCCAGTTTTAAAACTGTCTTTGCTCTGTAACAGGTTTTTCAGGCAGTCTGTAGGGTATCCATTCTTAAAGACACTTCAAACTGTCCTGGACGGGACCCTGAACAAACCACCCAAACCCAGCCTCACTTTGAGCAAGGAGTTGGACCAGGGGGCTTCCAAAGTTCCCTTTCCAGTTATTCTACAATTCAGTTATCTAGATCCTAAAAGCTCTCTGACCTTTTGATATGTGGGATGCAGACCTGTATCAGAAAAGATCCTTTTTTAAAACTCACTTTCCAGAAAACTGGATGTGAAAAATATCTTCACAAAATGATATTTACCTAGATATGTGTATCAGGTATTGTCGGTATGACATGATATATAAGTGCAGATGATGTATCACTTTGCTTTAAAGAGACTGCAATCTATGTGTCAATCATGATTAAATTCCTATCTGACTTCTCTCTAGTCTTGATTTACCAAACCAGTCTTGCGAGCTTCTGTCAAAGAAAAAAACTCAAGACAAACAACTCTTCACTTTGTCCTCTGATAATAAAAGCAGGAGGAATCTGCTCAGTCAAATTTTGCTGGCAGATACTCCAGATGTGAGGTTATGATTACTCTGGGCACTTTACTAGAGTTAGTTTTGATGCACAGCCCTGGAACTGAGACTGAAGGTTTTATCCACAAGAGCTTTGAAAAGTATTTGTTATTGGAAAAAAATAGTTATTCAAGCAGGTGATTTGGTTGAATCTAGAGTTTATTTCCTAATGTGGTCTTGGATCATGCCAAACTTCAAGCCCCATTCATCATGTCAGACCTTTATCCACTTTGTCCCTTTAATGTTCCTTCTCAGACTGCACAGCCTGCTGATCCCTCTTCTATTAGTAAAAGCAAGATGCTCAGGAGGAGAGCAGGCAAACTGAAGAGGTGACACCCTCGGGTTTGCATGAAGCTCCACACATACAAATATCCTGTGTCTCACAGGTGTTGGGCTGGGTTTTGTGGAAAGTACACGGTGCACTATCAGCTGACAAACAAGGACAAAACCTTTCAGTAAAGTAACCGTAATATTCCTGATGGAAAATGATGTTCAGGCTTATATACATACACTCAATAAGCTGGGATCATAGTATGATGTGTGCTGTCAAAAAAGCAGGGATTCCATTATATTTGAGGAGTCTGATGAATCTCTCCCATCAGCAGAACAGAGTGTTCCACTGATTCCTAGGAAATGGTGTTTTGGAGAATATCTTTCCTGAAATAGTGGCTGCAGAAGGGAGGATGAAGGAATTCTAACTGATGTCTGAGCAGCAGGACATGTCCCCCCATGTCCCCCACTGTCTTCAGCACAGCCTTGGCTCCACAAGGTCATGGCCCATGCTTTCCCTAGGTAACCCTCTCAGAAACTTACCCAGAATTTTCAAGGTGTGCTAGGATGGAAGGAGTTACTCATTTTAAATCAGTTGTGGGTATGATCATCAGCTGCTGAAACAAAGTGTAACAATGGGAGGAGCCATGAGGAAATAAATGTAGCATGTGTTGATTATGTTTAGTTAGCTTGTGCTCACTGCTCAGCAGCACATCACCCCAAATCAATTAGTACCAGAAGAATGCAGAGGCATGGAAAAGGCACAGCCAAGGTATCTGCTCTTGAAGGCTGCTGTCTGATCCCCTCTCATTCCTCTAGCAAGCAAATTTCTTACATCTAATTTCTTTCCAAAGTAAATCCAGAAAATTTCTGCAGATATATGTTACCTATGGACAGATAGTTAATTGTTTTTTAAATTGACTGTATATGCATATATGGGCATATGTGTTTCTGATGCAGGTGGTATAATAGAGCTTTCACATTTATTTTTGCTTTTTAATTGAATAGTAAATTAATTTGATTAATAAAAATCCTCAGTAGCTCCTGAATTAAATGTGGGCTAAGCATATAAATATAATATCTTTCAAGCTGGTAATTTTGAAAATCTTCTTCTAAATTTTCTTTTCCTTATATTTCCTTAGGGCTGTAGTGATAAGACTAGAGTGGATAAACGTTGTTCTTAAATGTTTACTTCCCTTGTCAGGGGTAGTTGAACCATTGCCAGCAGGGATGTCTTATATTTTGTGTTATTTCTTAGTCTGTTTTATATTATACTGCAGCCTGAGCATGTCTAATATTACATGACTGAAATTATCAATCTTTAAGTAATGCCTGAAAAATATCAGACACCTGAATTGAACAGTTTAGCCATGTCTGACTTATTTTTTTCCACCTTTAGAAAGACCTGCTCCTTTTACTTCTGTGCTATTTTCCTTTTCTTTTAATATGTACATTGTCTTGACTCCTCAGCGCCCTACTGAACCTGGGAAAAGTTTCAAGATTCTGGAGTAGGACCCAGATGAAGTTCTTTTGGTCACAGGTAAATAAGAGATTTCCTTCTTCTCAAAAGCTTAGTGTGGGGGGAGTAATGAGAGAATACAGCAATGAGACAGGAAACCCAAAATAAGAATAGGACAATGAGGATTGATTGGGATATCAAGTTGAGTCACACACATGACATATGCTTAGATCTTTGTCTATGATAACACTTATGCAAAACCTTGCTTCTCTATTTGCTGTTTTAATATAAAGCATTATTGATCCTTTGCACATCAGTCTTTTGATCTTGTATCTCTTAAAACTTCACCTCTCTGATTTGTGGTGTACACTGGAAAATCTGCACTTCTGTGGGAGCCCTTCTGTGTGAAGCCAAATGCTCCAGTCACTACAAGGCCAAGATTTATGTTTTAACAAACCAACAAATGATCTTTCCATTTTTAACTGATTTGGAAACAATTGCCTTACTGTTGCTCCAGAGAAGGGTGGGTCTTTCATTGTCACGAGGTCACTTTGCAAGTTTTAATTGCTGGATGCTGTTCTGTCCTTTCATGGCTTTTGGAGTGATAAATAGCTCATCAGTTCAAAAGCTAGTCTATATAAACAAGCTTATCTCTGCCCATAGTCTTTAATGAAAAATGAGTTGTGAGTATCATTGTTAATCATGGTAATTGTTAATGTTAAGAGGGCTGGTATTATGAGTTTTCCTATTAGGCTTTCAATTCGTTATATAAAATGAGTAATCTAGGAGCCATCTATAGCATTCTAATTTTAATTATCTAGTGGGTGCATTTCAGACCAGCCTTTCTTTATTGAGATTAACAGAACTCTTAGTGTAGTAACCAATGTCTTTGGATGTAATTGGGCAAAGTTACTTGAAATGTTCATATATAATTGTATCATCAAAGATCAACCCATTACACTATGATGTGCTTCCTTCTGGAAATCTCTTTCTATTAATTTTGATTTAGCTTAGCTGGTTTACACTGGAAATTTTATCCACTTTTTCTCAGCTTTCTATTAAAAAAACCACACACATTTTAAGCGGGAAAAGTAGTGGGCATGTAAGGAAAAGCAGTGAGGGCAGACTTCAGGGCTTGTCAAGGCCAGAGTTTGAGAAGAAGTTAATGTATGGAAAACAAAAGGACAGATGAAAAACAGATTTAAGACTCACACTAAAACTTCATGCAACTCCTTTAACAGACAGCAGCAGTGTTGAAAATAATTATGGACTGCACTATCCAGACTGAAACGCCTAAAAATTTACCACTCTTCAGGCATGCCTGCTTCAGCTTTGTAGGATGAGGTACATCTGAATGCATCTTCTCACCATCATTTGAGGTACAAGTACTCATTACAGCAGCATTGTGCCCATTTAAATCAGTTGGGAGGGTGGGTTGCTTTTAATAAATCTGTGTGAGTCAGGGATGCAGGCCAAAGTGGCTGGCACCTTCCATTTTCTTACTTTATATTTACGTTACATACTGTGGCCTAATAAAGTTCTACTTAGGGAAATGCAGAAAATGCTGGAGGTGACATTTACAGATGTTTATTTTAGAGAGAGAATAATTTATTTTATCTCTAAAATAAATACAAGATTTCTGCTGGAAAGATTAAAAGGACTACTGAAAGGAATAGGTTTAGGATTTCCCAAAGGGAATTGTTACATTTTAAAAGAAATTCTTCTACACAAACACAAAAGGATCTGCTTATCATGGGAGAAAACAGAGACAAAGCTGAACATTACACCAAAGGCAGTGGCACTGGGGCAACAATATGTTTTCAACATACCCTGCTGAACAAACCACCTGGAAGGGCTCCCAGATGTGAATATACTTAAATAGCTTTTCCAATCACATAAAATATCCCAGTACAGGTGAGCTGTTAACTGTCTTTGTCATTTATATAATTTGGCTTGACTTTGATGTTTGCAAAATGTTGAAAGTTGAATGATATTCTTTCCTCTTGGGATGATATAAGATGTTTAACTCAGGACTGCAAATACTTTAATTTCTTGGCAACATTTAGCCATAGAATATATCTATCCTTTGTTCTCAATGTGAAGTAGTTTTTTATGTCATAGAATAAGGAGTCTCAAACCTTGACTTAAGGTTCTTTGGGGTGGCATTTATAACCATTTTGTCATGGCAAAATTCATCTTAATGATTTGTGAGTGAAATCCAAGCAGTGATGCAGGGATTTAAAGATGTTCTGCATATTCACCCATTCCTTTTTTGGTGTGTTCTGAGTTCTGCAGCCTGCAGGGTGAGCTGAGTCCTGTTTGGACTCGTGAGGATATGGCTGTGTATGGTGTGAGGCCAGCAGTGACTGCAGCTGATGATAAAGGGTCTGGTTCTTCCAATGTTCTCACTTTCCCCCAGCTCTGGAGAAAGTCTGAAGAAGACAGTAGGATTAGTCCTGGTTTATTACAGGGCAAATAAGTTTGCTGTTGCTGGTAAATGTTTGGTATATCTGTTTAATACTCCAAGCAGGACCAGTGAGAAGCTCGTTGGCTGCAGACTGAAATAAGACCTGGCCCCAGGCAGAATGGAAAGGGTCTCTGCAGCTCCTGTCAGTCCCAGAGTGCTTGTCAAGGTTATGAGCTAAAGATTGATAGAGCAGTGACTGCACAAGCATTTATATGAGCAGCGAGAAGTCACAAACAGGCTCTGGGTGTTAGATGCTCTGTTACAGAGAATATTGGCCAGAATGCAAGAGTAGTTGTCCTCCCCTTTTCAAGAAGTGTTATGGAAATCTGACTACTGTAACTTGTGTTCTTTCTTGGAACATTATTCAAACTGTTTATGAACTTATTAATCTATCTCCAGGTATAACTTCTGCTGTTCTGCAGGTGCAGATGGAGCTATACAAGTAGTTAATTAAATGGTGAAGTTCTGTGTATTGCAGGAAGGCCATGTACAGAAAGGCTGTACGAAACCTAGGAGTGAACTCATGATGTGTTCACCACATCCCAGGCATAACCACCAACCTGCAATTCTTCTGCCAGCCTGCACCTGAACACTTCTTTTTGCAAACAGCCAACTGCACAAACATGGAATTCACGACATGTTCTTAACATGCAGCAAATTCAGGTGACAAAGGGAATTTTTACATATCACCGTAAGTCTTTCAGAGCACTCTCTTTAAAAGACTATCAGGGTCTAACACTTGTGAGCTTATTTTATTTTAGGTGAATTGTAGCTCTTTCAAAACTACTCTGTTTCAAGCTCTCAGACAATTTTTAAAAAGGCAATTTAAATTTACAGATGATCAAAATTCAATATCTTCTGATCAAGGAAATTTAACTTCGCACATTTTGTCTTATGTTGCTGTTTATCTCTAAGAAGATCAGTTGTGACACACAACATATAAAAAAAAATCAGCTAGATTTCATGTGCACTATTCAGCTCAATGTACTCCAGTACCAATGCTTTTTCCTCACTTGATGGTAATGATGGCTTTCAGCTTGAATTCTCCCTGGGTATTTTGCAGAGTCATTATTTTCCCACCATGCTTTCCTAGTTTTGGGATGGATTTTGGTTTTTATTTTGTTCGTTTGTTTCTTTTTAATGTGGGACAAATCAGGAAAAAACACCAGCTTTAGTAAACCAATTGCCTGCACCTTTGTCCTTGATTTAAAGGAGATTTTGTAAAGTTATATTGATGGGCTCTTTTCACAAGGCTTAAGTTTCAGAGGGTCACGGTTATAGGACGGATATTTTTGGACACAAAGTGCTGTAATGTTTTTCCAGTGGGGCAAGTGGACATGTAAAATTGTTTCTGGCTGTTTGACACAACAGAAACAGTAGAAGACCTCTTAGTTTATTCTGTCCTGGATCAGTTTGACCAGAACTGTAGAGAATGTTTCCATTTAGGTGGTATGCCATCCTCCAGACCACTGTAGGACTGTCGGCATCCTGCTTCAGGCCACACAACTTGTGATGGAGGAAGAGCATTTTTCGTAGAAGGCATCAAACAAAAGGATCTGCAGAATGACCTTCAGAAGAGCTGAAAGGCATGACATTCAGCAGGGGAGTGCAAGTATGGTAGAGAACATCCACACAACTTCTTCCTGAAGATCTGCTTGGGACTTAGATCATCATCATGATCAGGTACCCTCATTTGGACTGGTCTGGAGTACAAGTCTTGTGAGCAGCAGCTGAGGGAGCTGGGGTGTTTAGTCTGGAGGAAAAAAAGGCTTAGGGACAATCTTGCTATCTATAACTCCCTGAAATGGGGTTGTAGCCAGGTGGGGATCAGGCTCTTCTCACAGGTAACCAGAGACAGGATGAGAGGAAATAGCCTCAGGTGCACCAGGGGAGGTTTAGATTGGATATTAGGAAAAATTTGTGCCCTGAAAGGGTTGTCAGGCACTGGGATGGGCTGCTCAGGGAAGTTGTGGAATCATCACCCCTGGAGGTATTTAAAAGATGTGTAATGTGGTTTAATGGTGGACTTGGCAGTGCTAGGTTGATGGTTGTACTCAATGATCTTGGAAGTTGTTTTCAGCAGTAGTGATTCTATGGTTCTATTCTCTGATTCTGTGTGATTTATTTTATTTTCCAAATATTTTCTTAATTTATTTTGGGAGAAATTGCTGACAGTCTAACACTCTTAACCATGCACGCATCCACAAGTCTAACTCTTCCTGAATCATGCTTGAACATCTTGTGTCAAGAGAGAAGAAATATATGTCTGGACTGGCTCTTTGTCCTCTCTCAATCCTCTCAGTGTTTCATTCATTATAGATCTCTGATGGAAAATAAAGTCAAAACCATATCACCTGGGACTCTGGACACAACCAAGCTTTGCAGTTCAATCCCCTAAGTTACAGAATGTGCTGGATAGGTAATAGAATGGAAATGAAGTAATATTTCAATATTTTCATGCTGCCTGCATTACAATTATGATGTTAATTAATTATCTGCCTGGCAGTTAACACCATGCAGAGGCATGGTTTTGGTCGACTTCCTGCTGTTCTGCTAGCAATGAGTAATTAACCTCTCCTCTTCCCTGGGATTCTCTACAAGATGATCAGTGTGTTGATGATATAATTATTATTAATTCAGTTTCTGTGTTTCGTTGACATTGTTAATTACTTGTCGGTAATCAGCTAATGTTTAATCTTCCTTGCTGGATAGCTTCTTGAAAGGCTGCTTGAAATGGTTCAGAGAGGCTTCCCAGCACATTCTCACTCCTCATTGCATCAAGTGGTGGTCAGACCACAATTCAGAGTAAATTATTATCTATATACTACTGAGAGTCTACTGAAGCTGAGGAATTTAGAGATCAAATTAAATTGCTGTTTTCACTGTTATAAGTGAGAATATGTAAAGTGGTTGTCAATAAATCAGGGAAACAAGTGGGATCCCTCTTGGTGCCAACTTTAAAAATTGATCTCACTCTACAGAATTGTCAATATCATTTAAAGAGTAAAATTCAATTTAGTGCTGTTTTCTGTTTTTCAAGGATTAACTGCAAATAACTGTCCATGGTGTTTTTGTTTTCAGTAAGAGTAAGAAATCTCTTTCCTAGAATCTTCCCTGACTCTGCAAGCATATGGGTAAAAAATGCTATGTAAAAATTCTCTAAGCAAAAGTAGATTTAGCACAGATTTTAAAGGTAATGCCAAAAGCTGTTCTATTTTTTTCCCCCTGAAAGTGTTACTTAAATCCATATGTCTTTAAGTCAGATTAGACTGATCCTGTTTCTCACTTCTGTAAAGAGAGTGAAAAGTTTAAAAAATATTTTCATAAAATAACAGAGTCAGTGTTATTTTTTCCACATGGGGTTATATGCACCAACATTCCTAGTTAATTTTCCTTAACTTCCTAAACCAACGTTTATCAGAATATCAAAAAGACATCAGATTATTGGGATGGAACAGTAAACAATTGATTATATTCAGGGTGCTCTTCTTTTGAGACTGGAACTACCATTGTGTTTCTAGGGAAAATGTATATCTTATAACTACAATTGCCCAAAGAGACCAGAACTTGTGATCTCTGGCACAACTGGGCTTAAAGTGATTTAGGGGATAGAAAGATTTTGAGAAAAAAAATAGACAAAGATCTTGAATCAAAAGAAGAAGGTACTTAATTAGAGGGAAATCATACATTTTTCTCTGCCTGGTACTGATAAGGTCTCGGTGGTAGAGTGTTATTCAGAGTGCAATATTTTATTTCAGGAAATGGACTGAAATTTCAGAGAACAAGAATGAGAGAATATATGGTCCATAAGGAAAAAGTGAATTAATTAGGATTTTCATCCTGAAGCAGAGAAGGCTAGAGTTCTGTTCACAGTAACAGTCTCATATTTCCTAGGCTTTTGCAAAGATAGAGCTCTTCCATGGCTATGTCTGTGAAGGCTAAAATAAAAATAGGATAACACTGTAGCCAGACATTAGGATTGGATGTTAGGAAAGTTTCCCAGAATAAGAATAGGCAGAGAAGCACAGCCAGGAGATGTCAGGAGGTAAATTGGTTCAAGGAAATGGAAGCAGAGGAGCTGAGGAATAGGAATAAGGAAAGATTAAAAAGAAGAAGGAAGAAACATCAAACAGGGCAGAATTATGTGTCTGAGATGATGAGGGGATACTTAAGCAGAAGGGGTGGTGCAATGAAGAGTAGTAGTAAAGAGAATCCTGTAAGAGCAGCAAGAGATGGCGAAAGCAATAGTGCAGGCAGCAGGTTGAGAATAAAAAGAAATTTGGGAAACGTTAAGAAAGTAGGAGTTAGAGGAAAGGGACAAATGCAATCTAGGAATAAGGGACTTGGTTATATTTCAGTTGGAGCCTCACGGAAGATGCTGTAAGCAGTTCAATGGAGATCCTTCCAATACCATTTTCATTCTGAGTCCTAATCATTTTGCTCTGCAAGAATTTAATGCCAGAAATCTGCTTTTGCCTGAGATAATGCACAATTTTTGCTTTTAACCATGTGTTTGGGAAAATTAGAGTAAAACTCAGCTGTTTCCCCTACTTTATACTTTACCTTGAAGCCCTGTAGAAAGGTTATACATTATGCTAAAGGTTTATTTAAAACCACAGTCTCTCCTGTGTCAACCAGAAAATTTTGTGTTTGTACCAATCCCAAACCAGCTTAAAGTCATAGAAAATTTGGGACCAAGAAGTGTCATAAATTTCAGAAAGAGTAATCTCTTCTTTTACTGGAAGTTTCAGTTTCACTTTTAAACTCAAAGGGTAAATGTCCACTCCTCCTTTGCAAAGCTCACGTCAAAGCCCGGTCTCACCGAGATAACTTTGCTGACTTGTGTTACACAGAGTGCTCTGCTTGAAGGGGAAACAGAACATTTTTTATTTCCCAAGTTTCGCATATAGGTAATATAAATGAGTATGCAGATTGTGGACTGGTTCATATTTTACGTATCCAAGCTCTGGTAATAGGTGGGAACAATATGAATTGTGCTTATGTACTGAACAAAGCCTGGTTACAAAGCCTGTCTTTGATAACACCCCTCATTTTGTAAGCTGGATGACATGTCAATTTACTGGTTTTGTTTTGGAGACTGAGAATGTTGGATTGAAGCTTCAAGATCAAAAGAAAGGTTAAAACAGAAGAACTTGATTTCTTTCTTCCCCAGGTGTAAATATCCTCATGTGGCAGAGGGTGACACCCCGTGTTATCTGGAAATAGAAATTCCTGTTGTACATTCCTTTCAGAGAGGATGGCTCGGTTGTTATGGTATTTGTCTGCAATGTGGACAGCATGGCTTTAAACATTGCTACACTGCTACAAACACTGTGGATGACCTTGGGAAAATTGTTCAGACCCAGATCCTCAACATTACTTTGATGCTTTGTGTTTGCAGGGCTGATGTGATCTGGCAAAGTCTGAATTTCAAATGTTTCCTGTTTAATGAACTGTTTGCAAACACCTTCACGCAGGTAAAGCACAAGCTATTAGGTCATCCACTATCTCTGCTCTTCCACTACATTTTTGGATACTTATTCAGTGCTTGCTGTGGTTGGTGTCTAACAAGCCACTTCCACAGTATGAAATGATTTAAGTAGCATGCAAAAGAATAAGGTTTGACATTACATTTATACCTGTGTAGTGAATTCAAGGTCAGTATGAGCTATTGTCTGTTACTACCTGAGTATATTATTTAAATAATAATATTCAAAGTCCAATAAAATAGATTTCCTACAAATCTAGGAAAATTTTTTCTTTAGACAAAATTCAGCTCCTTCTAATCAAACTAAAAACTCTTTGTGAATTTAAAAACCATATTAACTCATTTACACAATACAATGGCAGATGGTAATAAAAAACTGTCAATAAAATATATTGTGAAGATTCAGCTGAGAAGACTTAGTTTGTTTGGGTTTTTTAAATCTAGTTATGATATAGTCTTTGTTTTGGTTGCACAAGAAGAATCTCCTACCAGTAGGAACTGGCAGTTTTCAAAGGTTTTAAAAATGTCTCTTGTTCTAAGTTATAACCTTAGGAATGAGACTCTGAGAGTCAGTCTGTGCATTTGACCCTCCATTACTGCAGCCAGAGCCACATCACCCAATTTTTCTCAGTCAGGGTCTCTGTCACTCTGTCTTCAGCACAGTCTCCACTACAAGAAAATTTCTGCTCTATTTATGTAGCTTTTACCAGCATAGCTCATGGTGCCCCCCAGGGGATATATAGTCCTTTATCAGTATAAAGTGCATCTACACTGAGGCTTTGGGTACAGAAGAAGGGACTTCCTTCAGATCTTCAGAGGAATTATTTCGCAGAATTTCATTATTTCACATTTCTTGTTACCAACTCCCCTAATAAAACACACCTACTAGATGGGTATTCCTGAATTTCATCATTTCTCTAATTAGAAATGTTCTTATAATTTTCAGATAAAATTTATGATTGATCAGCTTATATCCATGTATTCTCTGCCCAAGCAGTTCTCTTTGCTCTGTGGTGTGACCCTAATGAAATTTGCACTGTGCTGTTCTTATAGGATTGGTCTTTCCATTTTTTCAGAGCAATAAAATTAGAGACTTCAGCTTTTAATTTGTGGGGCTTTTTGGATGGTAAATATTCTGACTGTGATGGCTTTTGGAGCATTGAATGTCATATGAGTATCACAAATACAAACGAGATCAAGGTTAAAAGTTACAAACAAAATGAAGTGGTTGAAGAGAAAATCTAGCTCAACCTTCTAGTTCTGGATACAAAATGTGGAAAAGCAGAAAAAACCAGAAAATTTCAGCTGACAAGGGAATAGTTCACACTTGCTGCCTGTTTCTATAGTGGCCCAGGTTTAAAGGTGTGACAGCAGAATTCCTTTTGAGTGAAGATTTGATGGAAAATCATCTTTTTCCTTCGGTCTCTTACCTTTTCAGTATCAAGAGCGAGGGAAAAGCGTGATATTTCTGGAGGAGAAGCTGGTAATGGTTTAGAATGCCAGCTGAGGAAAGCCAAGGGATTTTATTGCAGTAGGGCACTGGACATGCTTGACAGAAATGCTGCAGTCCCTTCATCATCTTTGTCACCCTCTGCTGGAGCCACCCCAGGAGCTCTGTGTCTCTCTTGTCCTGAGGACCCCAGAACTGGACACAGCACTCCAGATGTGGCCTTACCTGGGCTGTAATTACTCATCCTGACAATTTAGGTTCAACATGTAGAAATCAGTCTTGAAATATCAAGTGGTAAAGGCACATCTGTATGTTCAGGTGTATGGTCAGGCCAATTCTTTGTGGTGGAACTATTCAATTCACACAATTCACATTAACCCACTGAGCTGAAGACACAATGGAAAGAAAAATAGCTCTTTCTGTGGCTGTTCAGCTGAATTAATAACTCAATAAGTGCTGTTCTTGATTTAAAAAAATTAAAATTACATACACACCTAGTATTATCTGCATTACTATTTATTTACTTTACATTATTATTTGCTATTTATTTAGTAAACACTAAATAATAAAATCATTAGGAATAAATTAATTGTGTTCATGCATCAGATCTTCCTAATGCATAGTGGCCAAAATGAAGGGAAAAATAACATGAAATAGTCCAGTAAAGAGACAATAATGTTTGGATGAGAGTTTTAGCTGGATGGCAAGTATAAAATATGTTGTTATGTACATGGGGAAAATAGCAAATATTCAGATACTTCCTGAGCACCTGTTTGCAAGCACATGGGCTGAATCTATGGTCTGACCTTGCTTTTGTGGCTGAAAGAGTGACTGAATTGGGTCCACTTCTGCTCTCCCATCTACAGATGCAATGGGCTCAGTGTGGGTTGAGGTCAGGGCAGGGAAATATTTTTAAAAAAAGTTTAAATTTTATTTAATTCCCATGACAAAATAAGAAAAATAATGAAGTGTAAGGTACATTAATTATTGGCTGCAGGCATCTAAAGAGAGCATTCTGATCAGATTTGATCTGATCAGCTGCAAAATAGGTTGAGATTATTAACCCCATCTCACAAGTGGGGTCTGAACCTCAAGGTCACACAGTAACAGTCAAATAAAAAACATCCAGCAAGCTCTTGCTCTGACCACAAGCCAGTACTGCCACACTCATTACAGTGTATGGACAGCATACTGTAAATTCCTGTGAAAAGAAACTGTGGCTTTATTACTTTAATAATCTCAAAATCTAATTCTGATTTTGCTAGTATGGTGTCAGTGCTATGAATCTATCTCATCCAAGTCCGTTTCTCTTCAATTTTTCAATCTGGCTTGTCTAGGGAGACGGGGTGACATTTCTCCTTGTTGTTTTTTTTGCGTTTTTTTAAACTTCTTTTTCCGCTGTCACAACTCTCTAAAACAATACTTTAGAAAATGACAGAGAAGCAGCATTTATAAAATGTCATGATCACAAACAATCAGAGTGATTGCATGCTACATTTATCGTACATCAATGTCCCCTGCCATCAGCTGCCTCTTGAAACTACACAAGTCCACAAAGTGAAGCAGGACTTGCTCTTAAACTGAGTGGTCCTAACAACTTTTTGCAGTCCCCTGTTTTTGCAGTAGATCTAGAGCTGAGCTAATTATTTGAATCCTGCATTAGGAACTCTCACTTTCTATTTAAGTGGATTGTTTGTAGTTGTTTGCAATTATTTGCCAAGCTTTTTTGTATGGTCTTAATCCCTTCTTTGGCAATTCATTGCTGAGGTTGTCTGAGCCCTGTGATGTGATTTGCTTTCTGCTCCTAAACTGGGTGTACTGGCTTTTTTAAAAAGGGAACAGTAATGAATTGCCAAAATTGAAGCCAAAATATCAGCTAACTTGCTATTACTTTCACAAATTAGCTGTGTCAGTCAGAATCTGTGGGTATAGCAAACAACAAATCTTCCAAATCAAAGTAAATCACACTGCTTGCTTTCACAAAAATACAAACAAATCCATCAAAAATGCCATCTGTTCAAGCATTTTAGCATAGCTTGTGTCTTTGATCCATGACTTTTTTTTTTGCATTATCTAAAACACTCAAGAGTCAGAACAGCCATAAGCCTTTCCTAAGATTTCCAGTGCATTTTTAAGGCAAAGAGTCAAGGAATGAAGAAATTGCCATCTCAATTACATGGCGATGCTTCTCCTTGTGGCACCTTAAAGATGTGGTGCTGCTTCTTGTGGCACCTTGAACACACAGTAATACTTCTCCTTGTGGCATAATTTACTTGTAGTTTTTATATTGCCCCCCAGGCACACGTGATTTCAGAAGTAAATGAGAAGGATGGTTGTGATCCAGACACCTCACTGTGATTTAGCCCCAGCTCTCTTGGAGGTGATTTCCACTCCCTGTAAGCTCAGCACCCCAGAGCAGTGGGGACATTGCTGATGGAATTGTTGGGTTGATCCTTGGCATGGGAAAATTTCCAGTGATGGCTTCTTTCTGTAGTAATATGCTTCTGCTTCACCCAGGAGAATGGAAATGCACAAAAATCCAGAACTGTGTTTCACACTTATGTCAAAAAATGCCAATAGCTTCTTTCTATAATTACTTTCCAGGAAAGACTAGCATGGTAATGACTTCAACTTGAAATTTGCATCTATCCTGTGATAAATACCTTGAGAAAAGCCTTATCTTTGTATTCATATTTGTGCCCTTAATTGCAATCAATATGGTGTGAAACAATTTGATTCCTGCATATACTGCATTATCTACTATAAGAGTAAACTACAGTGCAGATTATGCAAATGCTGTTATATAAGGGCAGCAGTTACTGCAGTGTCTTCCCTGGTATATATCAGTGTACTGTAGCAATTAAACAGTATAGTGAAGCCATAGCAATTACCATTCTAAATTATAATAAGCATTTCAATATACACTATAGGATAAATCATTTCCTTATAGCAACAACTGTATATGTGCTTCAGTTTTTATTCTAAAGCCCTTATTACTTGTCATCTGAACACTGTGCCACATGATTTATACTGCATGCTTGTACTTTCAATGCATATTTATTATATGACTTCTGCAAAAAATGCCTGTAATGATTGTAACCGTGTTAACTTATTATCAGTTTGCAGTGATATCCTAAAAAAAAGAAATCCATGGTGCAGTGGGAAGGAGAGGTACCCTGTGAATTATTTTTTGTAATTAAACCCACCCAGAACTAGACATAACCTTCACATAATCTGAAGCTTAATAAAGCTAGCTCCTCATAATTTTAGGGGATTTAATTCAGAATCAAACACATGAACTACTAAGCTAAATTCTATTCCATTTTAGAATCAGCTTTCTTCCTAGCTAGTAAACAGATTCCCACTAAAACTTGTGCATGATTTTAATTACAGATAAGTTTCTCTTTAAAGGCCACAGCATTCATGCTCAGGTTGCTAAGCTGAATTCAATACATCTATATGTTAAAGGTAGCAAGCTAATGTGTAAACAGGGAAAATATTGGAACCAATTGCTGTTAATTTGGTTTTGATCAATTCACATTGACTCGACTTTACATGCAAATGAGAAGTGTGTTGGATTATTCCATCTGAAAATAGCTGGGATAATGAACTCTTTTGAAAAATAAATTTAAAAAAAGAAGAATTAATGAAACTGCAAAAAGAGAAAGTGGAAAGGCCTGTGAGCAATTACAACTTAGTACAGCTTAGTATAGTACAGATTTATGGAGCTATTGTGTAGGGGCTCAAGATGGCAAATTCTAGATCTTATTTAGAGTATCATCATTTCTTATGTGTTAGGACTACTAAAAATAGATTGTCAAATTTGAAATAAATTTGAAAACTTTGTGTAGACCTGGTAAATGTGGAAAAGCAAGTATAAAACAAGTACAAAGTAAAAATAAACAAAAATAAAAAAGAATAAATGTGGAAGCTACCATTTGGTAGCATCAAGTCTCCACAAAAAATTGTTTTATGGCAGGATACCAGATGAAAAATACATCCTTTTCTATAACTTTATGTGCCTGTACCTACCAAAGTAGGTAAAATATTTTGCATTTATGGCAGTTGAGCTTTTAGGAGAAGGAAGCTTTTAACATCCTAATGACTTGAACAGCACTGCAAAACACATGAAGATGCTTTTTTGAACATTGATTCTTTCCTCAGTACTAATATTACCTTAAATGACCCAGAAAGGGAAGTAACCAAAATTGTGAGGAGTTGTGAAAACAAGAAGGACATAGGTATACTTAGCTGATTAAGTTGGAAACATGACAGGAAATTAGCAAATGAGATGAAGACTTGAAAAATGCAGAATTGGACATTTCCAGAAGGAAAATATCCAAAGCAGATTTCAGATTCGGAGAAAAAAAAGCTGGAAGGCAATAATTACCCTGAAATATATTACAGATGAAATAATGTTCTTAGAAGTACATGGGTTTCACCATGATATTTCAGCTCATGGTGAAATGAGGGAGTCCCACTTAAAAACGTGTAAAAAGGAAACAGCCACTGCGGGTATGAGAAAGTTGGCAGGTTGTATGGCTCAGTCTGCAGCTCCAGCACCATCTCATTTGGAGCAAGCACTTTGCTTGGGAGCAGGACTGAGATGGTAGTTGTAACCAATAAACAACTGATTCAGCTGGTTTTTGTGCCAAATTAATATATTCACTGTGTTTCAGTTATTATTTCTAACTTCCAAAATTGCTAACTGCCAACCACGCCCTCAAAAGGTCAGAGATGTATAAATCAGAGATGATTGTGAGGGAAGATTCAGTTATGAGGAAAATACAGGATTATTTTGTCAAAAAATGTCCAAGTCTGTTCAAATATTCTTGAAATACTTGGTTTAAAAAGTTTAGAAAACTGACCTTTTAAGTTATTTTTGGTCCTCCCTGTATTTTTTACTTGAAAGTCCTATTGGATTTTTGCTTTCTTCATGCTGACAGTCTGCAGTCTCATGAGCTTCTTGCTGATTTTTCTGGGTATGGATTTAGGTGGCATACAGCAATGAAAATTGTGTGGATAGCTCTGAGCACTAAATTCCATTTAGCTAGAAAATAGGCATAGTTTAAATAAAGCAAGCTGAAGGATTGGATCATGCCTGTGCGTGTCAACTCTGATATACAGTTTCTATCTTTTTGCATGAGAGGAAGAATCCATCTCTGTCATCTTGAGCACTCTGCTAAGGCTGCTGGCAAGGCATCTGTGGAGTTTGTGTTATGGTGCAGGTTTCTGTCTGCTGACCTAGACCACAACCCTCAGAATTCACAGGCAGGTCTATTAAGGCTTCTCCTGGGATACGTGTGACAGAGCAGTGACTCTGTTTTATGATTGCAACACTGAATGCTTTCAGAATGGCTTTCAAATTTGAGGCAAAATGACCAAAATCTAGGACATCAGAGAGTCTGCATAACTTTTAAAGAATATTTCCATGAAACACCTACTTGATGGGTCTACGTGGTGTTGCATGGGGCTCTGGAGACTTCCTTGACTCCTTTTTAGATGCCTCACATTTATGTTGATTTTCTTAGGTGTAAATGCTCTCTCCTGAGGCTTTGCAGGTTTCCATAGAGTCTACAAAGTAGAGGATAAGAACAGAAGAAACAGGCCTGTGCGGATGGATGCCTGTTGCTATGAGTTTTTCCCAGTTTTGCTGAGCGCTCATATTAAAGGAGAAGTTCGTACCTTCTCACGCTCTTTTAATGTAAACATCAGCTATGTTCTATAAACATAGCCATTGTTTTTACATTCTCTGCTGGGACAAACAAGACTGTGTGACAGTCCCCTCCACCAGTGTGGTGTTGAGGTGGGAATTCCTTCCTCTAATCTACAGGCCTCATAAAAAAGTATAAAAGTAGGTTTTTGTAAATAAACCGGGTCTTCTGCCCTGCTGCTGTTGTCGCACCCAGATCTGTGTCCCCAGTCTGTTTTTCTGGTTAGGCCTCCACAGTGATAGATGCCTCTTTATTCCATTGCTTCAGAGGAAGGGTCCTTTTGGTGGCTGTCTGTCCAGGTTCTGAGGAGTTATTTTTGTGGTCGTGCTGCCAGGGAGGGATCTGTTTCTGTAATGTTCACAGAATCACAGAATCATCAGGTTGGAAGAGACCTCCAGGATCATCAAGTCCAACCCAACCCCAACCTCAACTCAACCATGGCACCAATTCTAAACCATGGCCACATCCAGTCTTTTCTTAAACACATCCAGAGATGGTGAATCCACCACCTCCCCAGGTAGACCTAACTAAATGCTGTTGTGTAATATGAACCTCCTTACAACATAAAAAAAAAAAAAAAGACCTGGTTATTCTGGAACTTTCTCAAGATATAAGTCATAATATCTTCTTCCACAAGAGAGATATTATGGTAGAAACACTGAAAAATCATTGCTGACATACCCCAGAATTTACAATCATTATAAAGAGCTTCTCCAGACTCCTTCGGCAGTGTGTCCTGTTTGTGACATTTGTGCCGTGTCACGGACAAGTTCTCCAAGCTTGCTGAGCTTGCTCTCTGTTTTGGACAACATCTTTGGCCCAGTTAGTGCCTGACCTACCCAGTGAGTTCTGGAGAAACTGTTAGCTAATCCATCCTCTGATGGATTTAATTGGAATGATGATTTATGGGCTGTCCTATAAACCTCCCCTGTCTCTTTGGATGGAATTTCTTTCCATCAAAGAAATGCTCATTTTTTGGGACAATGACTTCTGAAATATCAAATCATAACATGGTCTTTTCCTTGCCATATTTCTTTATTTTCCATCTGCCAGTCCTTAGCCTCAGTGGCAGATTTTAACACAACCAACAGTCTTGTTTCCTTTTTTACATTTTTCTAATTGTCAATGGCTTTCCTTTCTCTGCTTGTCATCCTTTCTTATCACATGCTGTCTCATGGACTTGCATCTGGATTAAAAATAACTAAAAGTTGCACTTGTTTTTGAGTGGATAGCCTGTTTCATCTGCTGCTGCAGCAAGGATTAATTGATCTGAGCTACTGGTCAGTCACCCCTTATGCTGTGTTCACACCACTGATACTTTTCAAATATATGCAAGAAATGTGCAATCTGTTTGTGGGGTTTGTCATACTGTGTCACATTCCAGATTCTGCTTTTTTGGGGATTTTGGCCTTCAGGCCTCAGTGTTTCCCCTGGCTGAGATCCCTTGATCTCAGTATTATGGATTCTTTGTATGTTTGGTCTCAAAATACTTCTGGACTAGGTGATATCTTCCTGTGGAGAAATTCTCATTCTTTTGTCTAAGAGCAATTTTAGTTTTATTCTATAATTGGTTGCACTGTCTTGTGTCCCTTTGCCGTGGAGCCACATCCCACCTTGATTTTCTTGTCTGTAAATGGCTTTGCATGATTTGATTTTTTGCTTTAAATCAATTAGATATGTTTCTCTTTCCTGTTTTTGCTTTTCTTTTTCTCTTTTTTTTCCCCTCTTTCCATTAGTTTTAGATTTTCTCAAAAAGATTCCATTTTCACTCACTGCACAACTACTAAAAATAGAGCCAGGAGGAGCTGAATCAGCAATTGATAACTCCCTCTCTTATCCTAGTACTTTCTGCTACAGATGGTCTGCTAGCCTACATCTTTTCCCCTACAAATGCTCATCTTTAACCAGTGGCATTGTTCCAGTATTACTCCTTGGTGTTTGGGTTTGTTTTTTTTTTAGATGACTTTGCTATTTTTGGGTGCAGTTTTCCTTCACACAAAGACCTTCTTCCAATAACTGCAGTTTATGGGGGGCTTTATTTATAATTATTTTATTTCTAGGTGGACTGGGGGAGTAGATTGTCTTATATTGCCGGTGTCATTTAAAATAGCAATGGTATAAAGCAAAATAAGATCTTTTAATTTTTTAGTGACATTTATTGTATTTTTTGAATGCATTATGCCTCTGGTAAAACTCTTGTTCCCTTAATAGAATGTTTTCTTATTTCTTCCCCCCTCTCATAAAAGTTTACTTATAATAATTTTGTAAACCTGCAGCAAAATATAGATGCCAGGCCTTGAAAGTCTTTTACAGTGTTTTTTTAACAATGTACATATTGTAGGTGTGTGATCTTTCACTGGTAAATGAAAATGCCAGGAACTTACTATAGGTTACTACAACTTTGCCTGTAATAACTTTAAATCCCATTATGATCATCTCATTTTGCAGCATGCTTTGTTTCTAAGAACAATATATCAAGGGAATAGCCTGCCAGTTACTATCCTTGGGAGTAAAGATCTCAGAGCAAATACAGCAGTTTTACACTGAAGGGAAAAAGCAGCAGAGGATGGGTGTTTAAGCCCTGGGTCATCTACTGGGAGTCCCTGGCTTTCCCTGTATTGTGTAATGTATAATTTAAATTTATTTACACTGAATCCTTTTGTGATGCTTTACCTGTGACTGTACCAGGGAAAAAGAAGAGGAGGAGGAGCCACATGAGGAAGTCACAGCTTCTCTGAGGGTTGTCCAGGGACTGGATATGCTTCAGCTTGTTCCATATTTTATATAAAGTAGTAGCCCCTCCATGGGAATTCAGAGCAATGCATGAGATTCTCTCCAGCATTAAAGGTGGTGTAAAATGCAGATAAAGAGAACAACAAGCAGTAGAGCTATGGAAGGTCCATTATCACACTTATTCTCCATAAGCATGGTTTTTTACATGTCTTATGGCCTTGACTCTCTCTCCATCTTTTATGTTTTTGAGCTGATAAAGGAGTGAATGCCAGAACTATGCAAAATCCTGCTCGAATTTCAGGCTCTCTACCATGCAAACCCCTAGATACCTATCTGCTGTTGTTCCAAAATGAAATACATTTAAACTACTCTGGGCTCTTCAATGCATAAGGATTTATCTGCTTTGGGAACTGACTGTGGTTTTACTTTCCTCATGCTGAAAACATTGCAGAGCAGGGTATTTTGGTCACTTTTGTGGACAGAATCAGGATAACATCATGAAGAACTGCTCTGAAGCACCAGGATAGTTTTCAATGCATAGAATTAACATTGGCAAAAGTAGGAAAAAATGATTACTAGAATGAACTTGAACCTGCAGTGCCTTCTTGAGCGCTCTCAGTGTGGTAGGTTTGTTTGTTTGTGTTTCAATGCTGATTCCAAACTTTGTGTTGGTTCAAGAGATTGAAGTGAATAAATTATTCATAAGATTTTCTTAATTTAACTTCTTGATTCCATCACAACAGGACATAACTACGCAGCTGGTGAAAATATATCTCCATTAAAAAATTGGAACATTATAAAAAGAAAAGAGAATACAATGTTTAGGATAAATCCAGACAAAGCAGCTTCATTCCCTGAACTTCAAACTGTTGTCTTTCAGTTTTGAAGCGAAATCAAGGTTTTATCTGTATTTCCAAATTAAGATTTTTTTTTCAAATAAGCACTTCAGTCCTTGCATATGAAAATGTTTTGGTGTTTAGGAGCTTCTTGCTCATTTCACAATGGTAGCAGATATTTTCACATTTTAAAACCTCTCTTGTAGTATCAGCAGCTCAAACATTCCAGCACTGTGTATTTGAAAGTGAAACAGTCAGCAAAACTAAAGCTGACATTATGGATGTCTTTTCTTTGCCAAAACTGAGGGACTTGCATGAAGCCATGGGGAGATTTGAAAGAATGCAATGCTATATACAGGCTTTTGATAATTTGGAATAAGTTAGTCAAATACATTTTCTTATATCTCTTTAAATAAAAGTAAGAGCATAGAGCATCTTTAAGAGTTTATCCCCAATTATGAGGAATAGCTTAAGGAGTGTGTTTGAGAATAAAGGAATCCAGCTCCCCTTTCCTAGGTGGTCTGCCTGCTGCTGGAAGCTTGTGACCAGCTTTGTTCCTGGCTTCTGGGATGAATTATTCCCTCCACACTACAGGCAAGCTTCTAGTACAGGACTGCTTTTTCCTCAAAGACTGGCTCAAAGCTCTCAACCTTTTTGGATTGGCTTTGTTACCCCATCACAGACTTACTAATATTAAAATCTCAATTACATAGTATAGGGAGTATTGCTGTGGAAGCTGTATGAAACATTCAAAGTTAAAAGCAAAGTCAACACCTTGGTGAGATTTCCCAGGTAAGACCTTTGATTGCAACTTGCTGTTAATGGAAGAACAGCCACTGCAAAAAACCAGACCTGTTATCTTGTCTGTATCTCCCAGAGCTTTGTCTTTGAAGCTGATACTTCAGCCCATAGTCCCAGGAGTTGATGGCTACAAAATGGTCCCAACCTCACCCTGTCTGTCTCATCTCATGGCTCATCTGCTGGGGAACATGAGCTGAATGAGGACAGCAAAATAACCCACAATTTATACCGTGCTTCTTTTGGCTTCCCAGAGGAACTGGCTTCAACATTTGACAAAATCGGTGTAGCAGCTTATTGTATGAAGCAGAAACACCAAGATCAATTTTAGACTATTGTGACGAGGTTTAAATGTCCTGAAAATACCATTAAATGTTTATTTTTTCCTAATATACTATAAAAAAAATATAGACTTGAACATTGTTGTTAGTTGATATGGTGAAACTGATAACAATAATCCATTGAAGGATGTCTCCATGCTAAATCCTTTTGTAGAGAATTTTCACTTTTTTTTTTCCAATTACACATTTTCATTCTTCTAATACATTAAGAAAAGCTTGGATTTCTTAATAGGTGTCTGCACAGCATGTGGCCTTGACAGAGCTAGGAACAGCAATTGCTATGTTTTAAAAATGGAATGCTTTGTAAATTGTTAGATTAACCACCATTTTAATATAATTTTTTGCAAGTATTGGTTTGATAGTTCACAATAACGTGTAAATGTTAAATTAAGCTAACCTATTTGTTTTTGTCCTGGCACAATTTCACAAAATATAAAACCATTTTTATAACAGCATGGGGCTAATACACTGATTATCTTTCCATGTAGAGCCAGAAAAAGGCAAATTGGGAAAGAAGTCTGTGCAGATTTTTGTAATGGAATAAGCTTTAAAGTAAAATTTCATGCCAAGCAATTTGCACTGTATTTTTCAGTCTTGTGCTGTAGTTGTAAATGAAACTCATTTTCAAGTCTTTTCATAGAATAATAGAATCATGGAACAGTTTGGGTTGGAAAGGACCTTCAGGATCATCTCATTCCAACCCTCCTGCCATGGGCAGGGACCCCTTTCACTGGACCAGGTTGCTCAGAGCTCCATCCAGCCTGGCCTTGGATGCTTCCAGAAGAGGGAAAAATCAACACACAATTGGCCTGTTCTCTAATGTCCCCACAGACAAGATGGACAGGTACCATTGTGTCACTTCATGTATGTTTTATTTTCTGCTTCAAGATGAATTTTTTAAAGAAAAGCTTTATCTAGAAGAAACAGTGATGTGGAGGAACTTGGGAATTTCAGGAACTTCTAGTCTTCTTGCTCTGGGCAAACGTTATAGCCTTTGCATAATTTTTGAAGTAATTATTTTTAGAATTACTTCACTGTGTTTACATAGGATTGAGTACCCTCTGGAAGCAACTTTGGCTGGTGGCATCCCTCAGGCTTCTTTTTATTTCTTAAATATTAAGTTATGACTCCTATTTCGTATTTCAAAAGTTACAGATAAAAGTTATCCTCAAGCACTGCTTTTGAGTAATCAGGGCCAGTTTGTACCCCATGAATGGGGCAGAATTAGCTTTTCAGCTGAGTAGTGCATCAGTGAATCTTACCTTCATCTACCTTAATCTTCAGATAGATTCATAAACATATGAATCTATCTGAAGATGTACCAGCCATGGTACTGTTCAGCTTCAGAAAATACATTATTTTTATTGTCACTGCACACCTGCAGGCTCAGTTCAAGTCAGCTGTAGGTGAAACAGTAACAGAAGGATACAACAGGGGAGGGTGCCTGAGGGCATAGACTCTGATTTTGCCAGAGGAGGCTGAGGTAGATCTGATGTTGTCCCAAATACCACAGGGAGGTTTCTTTACAGGTTTCAGTGGATTCATCCCATAAAAGAGAAGTGCACAGGCAGACAGTGTCAACTATTCTGTTTGTAACTGACCTCTCCTTTAAGCATGACAGACCTTGTGTTTATCCTTCCCAAAAGAGCACTGCTGATATCAGGGACTCCTCAGCCTTGCTGGCCAGGGCTTGGTGAAGCCCAGTGACTGAGAACTGAGGTTAGAGAAATTTAGTATGCAATGCCCAAGCTTTGAAAGCATAAATGCAGGGGAAACCAGCATGGTATCAGCATGACTGCTGCAGCTTTTTAATACTTTGTCCTGTGAGCATGCAAAAGCAGCAAGTCAGGTCATGCAATTACAGTCGTCCCTTCTGGTCCTTGTCCTGAGGGACTCTGGTCTCAGTTATAACCCTTACAATTCCCCAGAGAGATCTTGCCAGTTGACCTTCACACTGTGCCCTCATTGATGAATTTACTCAATTCACAACTAAACTTCCGTGATGGTATTATTGAATTTCTCTGTCACCCAAAGCACCAGAGACTCTCTGTTGAGGAGTCACGACACCAAGAAGGTGGACCCATACTCAGGTGGCGCAGGTGATTCTGTCAAGTGTTTGGTAGAAGTCACTTTGGCTGAAAAGTTTCCTTGCAGACCTAATTGGAAGGATGGCCTGAAGATCTGTTGTCTTTCTTTGCAGTCATTTTTGGACTCTTGACTGGGTCCCTGCTTGTTGCATTCATTCCTGTTTCAAAGGAATAGAGACAAAAGAATCTAACATTTTTCTGGTGTAGGAACAGGATGTCTGAATGACACATTTGCCACCATGGAGATGAGAAGAACTAGAGTCACTTCTCTCCTAAACTTCTATGAAGCTCATTTAAAAATGTTCTTATTTTCCATAGCATGCTGACCACCAGTTAGTGAAGGATGGAGTGGTGTGCTCTGCATTTTGACTAGAACTCACTGATTTATTAAAACTGTAATAAATTTTACATCAGCCTTTCCTAGCAGTAGTGGCAGATCATGAAACACTGTTTATGGAATGGTTTTGGATTACTTGCTTAGCTCCAGGAAGAAGTGTGGTGGAAGCTGTTGCACTAAATGCTAGAGGAAATTTTGATACATCAGACACTATGATGTAGTTTGTGCTGTAGCTTGACCTGTGTCCTATTATCATGAAGAGCCCAATCCAGTGCCAGTTCAAGAAAACATGATGGTTTTGACTCATAGGAGGAAACCAGGAGCTGAAAGCATTGGATACTTTCTTGGACCTGATGCTTTCCTGGTCTTCTGTTTCTCTTTACAAGGGCAGTAGATGAGGACAGATTGATGAGGAAACCACATTTATTTTATCCTTTGCAGATTTTAATGCCAGCAGCAATTCTGAGGTATACTGTGGGCTAAGAATGTGGTTAGAAAAGGATCTGTGGTGGTTTATGGGCAACACCATGATTTTTTTCTTTTCCATGCTACAGCTCATGAGTTTGCTCATCAGTAAATTGATTAATTGGACATATTTGAGTGTATTTTCACAAAAATGTTTGAGCTATATTATGCCCCCCCCCACGCACTTTTTTTTTTTCCTGCGAACTGCCATCATCAGTGATTTGGAAGTGTAGAAAATAGTATTATAAGGGAACAGATGCGAACAAAAGGGGTGAAATTGAATGTATTAGTATTCAGCGGTCTGCTTTTGATTACCTCTGACTGGAAAATATTTGGAAGCCACCAGGGTCCCCTCAAGTGTTATGATTTCGTAAATTCAGCCCTCGTGTGTTGGGATTCAGGCTCCCTTATTGAAATTGAATTGATATTTTGTAAACTTCATTTGTGAATAATGTGATCTGACAGGGACAAATGCGAGGGAGAATTGTTTTCAAACCTTCTCCAAATGAAACTTATTATTGGGTAAATACAGATTTCTTTGTCTCTTTTCCTCTCTTTCTATCCTGAACGTCTTCATGGCCTGAATATGTATCAACTTTTCCAAGGTAATTGAATTGATTCAGTCATGTGTGGGCAACAGAAATGGGCAATAGAATATATTCCTGATGGGGAAAAATTGGAAAGTAGAAAGATTTCTACTCAGGTGCAGGGCTGGGAGGGTCACAGTGCTATCAGAGAAGAGAGACACGCAGGAGCTTCTTTCTGATTATCTCAGCTTTGGCCATTCTCTCCCTCAATAATCGCCCTCTGATATAACGCCGGCTTTCCAATTTTGCTGGCCAGCACCAAGCCTCAGATGTGTTACATATTAATTTCCCTTTGCAGAAAATTTGCCAAGCTTTAGCTCAAATTCAGTTAGTCGGATTGATGAAAGTGGCAAAAGGATACGACATTTACTGATTCTCCCTTTTCACCTTTGATTAACTCAACCTGTGAATTATTCTTGCCCTGTCAGTGTGCCATTAAACGAGCTGGGGCCAAGGTTGCAAGTTCATACTTTCTGATGTAACTGAGAGAAAATGCATTGAGCCATGATTTGTCTGACAGAGACCTAGGATCATTTCAATGCTGTGTTGCCATTATTTTAACAGGTCAACCCTTGGTGAAATAAAGAAACAAAAATAAGGGCTGCATCTTCCTTCCCATAATCCTAATTTCTGACTCATATCTCTGGCACCTGCTGGTTCCCAGTGGTTCTCTCATGGAAGAAGTCATTGTCCTTGTTCCAGATGGACTGGAAAAGTCCATTCCTCCCTCTATTGCTTGATATTTTTGAATTAAATCTTGCTAGTCTGTAGTGTTTGTATCCCATAGGGATTTCTGCCACAGGTTGGAATCTATGTACTTAACTTTTTTCCCCCTTTTTGTTTTTGTTCTGCCACCACATTCCAGGTTTGATCTCTTTTGGAAATGCCAATCCCTGGTGCTTCATAGTTGTATAGCATTTCACTCTATCAATGAAGCTAAAGGGAGAGAACTTCCTTTCCATGTCTTCCTTTGTTACTGCACTGCTTTGACAAAACATATCCAAGTTTTGGCTGCTTTTTTAACTTTGTGAAGTCTTAATTTGTTTCTTGTAAAGTTCAGGGGGTTTTAGATGGTGCAATGGAAACCTTAATGTTGCCACTGCAGCATGTTTATTGGAGAAAATTGTGAATTTTGATTGTCAAGTTAGGCAACGTGTTTAACATTTTCCATAATGTTGTTGGGCAAGTATAGACACTTTTCAAGACTACAGATGTGACTGTGGCCTTGAGCAAAGAGGAAAGATTTGGGTTAAAGTGGCAGGAGGCAATGAATTAATAACTTTTCCCCTTATGTTTTCCAGCAAAAAGTGTGCCATGAAAAATTTGTCCTCTGGACCTTGCAGTAAGGATACATGGCTGGCAAACCCATGCAGATTTGCCTGTCTCACAGTGTCCTCTTGCTGTCAGGAGCTCATGGAAAACACCTCCATCCACTTTTCTTGGGTTTTGAGTGGTCTCAGGATCTGAAATAGTGGTGAAACACAGTGAGAGTGTCTGGTGTCATTAACTGACCTTTCCATGTGGATTTGGTTCCTTCTGTGCGTGACCTAATAGAATTTTTACCAGAAATGCTTTCTAAGAGATTTATAGCAAAAATATTCCTGTTTCCCTTTTTATTCCTCCCATAAACTACATTCCTGGTTATACCCAAAGGCACAATTTGGAGCATGTCTAACAAGAATTCTCCTATCTTAGGTGCATAACACCCATTTGCAAATTATGTACTTCAAGACATCCATCATAGCCTTGAAATACCTAGTTTTAAAGTATCTCCTTTCTAGGAGAACTGGAGTTGTGTTCAGGGCTGCAGTCTTGTCTGCCTCAGTCTTTTCTGTATAATATATATATCAGCTTACAGCTGTTGAGTAGAAAGAATTGTTGAAAGTAGAGAGCAGTGAGGAGAGGAATTGGTGTGCTGAACTCTCTGGGAAGGGTTTCCAGCTGACATGCAGGAAATATTGCTCGTGGCTCTTCCATCACTCAGTGAACACAATTGGCTTTCTGTAATTTTCCACAACCAAACTGGGCTTCCCCAGGTCAACAGCCCGGATGTACAGAATCGTCAAGACAAAGCATAAAACCCCCTCACAATAACCCCTGTGACTGAAAGTGTAATGCAGACATACTCCTAACAGCCATTCCTTGTAGAAAGTCACCTTTGGAAAGTACTAAAATCACTGACCATTAATAATGAGGCCTACACTGCAAATTAGGTTATTTTAAATACATCAAACAACTTTCTCAAATGGAATTAAAAAAAAAAAGAAATTATATATGTCATGGTAATGTTTTCTATCTTTATATAAGTTATTAATTTGTATACTTAAAAAAAAATTGAGTCTGCTCATAGGAACACTTTATATTCTCTCAGGCTTAAAAGAGCTCTAGCTATGGCCTGCTAACTCTTATGGCCATGAAGAATGCATGTCTTGGTTATAAATGGTATCCACTTTAGCTTCATAGCTTAGAGCTGAATAAACACAGAATCACTGAATTGTACTCAATGGCTCTGTTTATACTGTATTTTGTTAGCATCTGACATAAATCAAGCGTGATTTGATTGACTATACCCAAAGTAGAGCTGGAATAAAATAATGAGGGCGTTTGTTAGCTGAGCTGCCAGTCTTTAGTAGTAATGACATTTAACGTAATAGGTAGCTGGTAGGTTAAAATGTGCTTTTTATTTGTTGTACATACATTTTATAAAAGAAAGATGTAGTAAAGCCTAGGGTGCAATTTTTCACACCACCCTTCCAGATAGGAACCTAATTAAAAACAAGGCAAAAAACTGATCATGAATGAATGCATTGGCCATTGTTTAGTGTTATACAGAACTGTACAAAAAAGATCATTAAATTCCATTCATCACTTTGGCTTTAAATTGATGCAAAAGACTTGTACTTCTGTGCATAAGGTGGAGGCTAAGTAGGAAGGGTATTAAATCAGTTTGAGAGTCTTGGGGAAGAAAATATTTAGCAAGAAAAATAATAAAGGACAGAATATGATAACATTGCTGTAAGGAGTGTTAGCTCGTTTGTTTTGAATGCAATTCTGAAAGGTCAAGATGGAGGTAATATAAATGTTAATACTAAAATCCAGAAGGTTTGAAGTTTTCACTTGAAGTACTTGCTGTCATTCCAATAACCAAATAAATTTTTATTATCTTCAGGTTTAAAAGTCAGTTTTTAAAAAGTCTACTGCTATAAATTTTAGATTTAATGACTTAAGAAATTGTAAAACACAATTTTAAAGTGGAATTTCGACTAGAAGTTTACGTTTTAGATTTTGACTGGTTACTAATTTATTTTTTTTAATGTATTAAACGTCTTTTGAATGATTCTCCAAGTGTTGTCTGGAACAGCTGAACAGTCTGTGAGCAAGTGCACTTGGATGCTAATTAACTGATTTGCGTAAAGCTATTTTCTACAGGCATTGAGAGCATACAGTCATTATGGCCATAAAAATTGACTTCTGTTTGTTACACACACTTCTACTGGAGTCATAAAAATTATTCTTGGCTCTCATGTGTGCATGTAGCTACAAACTGCTATTAACACTGCCACTTGTACTTTGTCATAAAATGCTAATTGCTTATTGACCAGGTCACAGAATTTGGGCAAAAAGTATATCTAACACAAATAATGAAGTCTGGAAACCATCCTGGCTTCTCTAACACCTCAGAGTGTAGTTCAAACCCTGAAAACAGATCCTGTGACCTGGACATATATTCCACAAAAGAGTGTGGGTCACAGAGGGGACTGTTTGCACAGTTTCATACTCGACCTTCTCTTTGCAGCATCAGAGCAATCCTTGGGGAACCATGGTTTCCAGAGCCTCAGTGCAGCCCAACAGAAGAGGGAACTGACCTGGCAAAGCATTTGGATTCAAATAATCAAGCAAGCTGGATCCATATCCCTCCTGCTGAACTTCATCCTGTATTATTAAGTGTTGCTCATGTTCCTGACTATGGCCTCAGTGCAAAGGTGCAGAAAACCACAGAAACTTCAAGGGCTTGAGAAGGTATTAGGAGCTGGACTGCCAGTGAATTAATGCTCAGGAGTTCACTCCCTGCTGCCTCCTGACACCGAGAAAAACCAAATTGTCCCCAAAAGAAGGAAGTGCTTCCCCAAAAATGTAAGTGAAGGTGAAGGGCAAGATGATGAAGAGTAGGAAGGATAAGAGAAAGGAGGGTGAAACTTTCCAAACACCATCTTTGCAACACTTGTCTGTTATGCCATGTACCCAGCTGGGCTTTATTCACTGTTGTGCTGGGTTGAGCTGGCAGATGTGTGGTGACAGGGGTGCAAGTGGGTCTGCCCAAGTCCCCATGCAGACAGGAGGGCTGAGGAGAAAGATGCAGCCAGAAATCCCTGTTCAAAGGAATGAAACCCACTCAATGACAGCTTTGCTCGTTTGAGAACTTTGGTGAAAACTTACTCTGTCCTGAAGCTGGTATAAAATCTTACAGCCATGTTGGTGGGTATTGGAAATGTTCAATATGAAAATGTCATTAGTTCATCATGACAATCATCAATCTCAGTACAGCATGCTGGGGTAATCAGACTGTCTCAGTATTTGGAGGGCAAAAAGGCCCTGGGTTCTGCTCTATCCCTGATGCCCTTGTGTTGATAGTGCTTCAGGAGACATCCAACAGATGAGAACACACGAAAGAGACATGACAGCCCCAGGGCTGTGGGCTGCAAGATGTTTTTAATGAAAACTTCAGCCATTTGGTACAGCTTGGTCCATTTTGGTTTGTAAATAAGTGAGTTTTGAGACAATTTAATGAGCCAGCTGAGGAAAACTTTACCAATGTCCAAAGATGGCTCTGACTCTCTCAGAGGCAGAGCTCTCCCCCAGCTTCAGGGAGGTGATGGAAGGAAAGGAGCTTTGCTCTCTTTCATTCTGTTGCTTCTAAACCTGCTCTGCATTTAAGTGTCCAACAAACAATTTTTGTCACATTCATCAATGTATTGCACAGCACTACCTGACCATTGAGAAAAAACAAAAAAACACAGAAACTTGTTGTTGTGCTGTTCATAACTCTGGTTATGAGCAATTTGAAAGACTTTGGCAGTAGAAGTGTCAAGTGGAAAACAAACAGCTCTGGATGGAATTTCTTCATAGAGATGCTATTTAATCATGATAACAATCTCATTTTTCCCATACAGGCATCATAGGGGCTGCTTTATTGTCTCTAAGAGGTTAAAGTAAGAGTGATGCAAAAATACTTGCTGCTAAAGATCAAGGCATCAAGTGACATATTTAGTGCTGGGTTGATTTTGGGGGTAATAAGGTCATCAGTTCTGAAGTTTATTGCTTAAACTCATCCTTTGGTATATCCACTTAGGTGCTAACTCAAAAGAGCTGTATACAGCCCAGACAATGCCATGTCGTCTGTACAATGGTCCTAAAAACCCATGATTTCAAAAATGTATTATTAAGTAAATATCTATTTCAAGCCACAATTGACAGAAGCTGACTTCCATGGGCTGAACATCCTCCTTGTTTTCCTGAACAGAGGATGTGATGAGCACCAGGAAAATCTGATCACTGGAAACAATGGAAGAGACCATGAAACGCAGCTTGGTGGAGTAAGTCCAGATGTGTGACCAGTTGTCTCAGTGATTATGGTGAGGCAGTGGAAATGAATGCCTCTCACACTCTCTGTTTTGAAAGATGAGCTAAGTGGTTTGTTGCACATCTTGCCATCTTGCCCAAGGTGCAGGAGGTGGAAAGGTGCAATTCCAGGTCACTCTTCATAGTGTCACAGCTAGTAACACACAGCAGCAGATCTTTCCAAGGTGTCTCATGGTTAGAAATCCTGAGAAGCTGGTTTTTCTTCCAGAAAAAACAAAACAAACCAGAAATTAATTCCTGCATTTGAATGGAAAGGGATCATGCCAATAACTTGGAGTTCTGGTGAGATCTTGCTCCCAGGAGGATTTGCTACATGGTTCTTACAATTTTATTGCTGAGTTTTAGTGTCCTGCTTGTTTTCCTTAAGTCTAGGTTTTCAGATCAGAATTCTGATTTGAAGGTGGTGTTCTCTTTTCTCCTGGCCAATTTTCACCTACATTTAGAAAGCCTGTTTTTTTCAGGCCACTCTTCCATGAAAATCCATCCTCTATTAAGATATTTATGTTTATTGGGCATTTTTTAAACTTCAGATGGACACCTAAAGTGCTTTTGAAATTCAGTGTGCCATAGGTTGAGCATGATCATAATGATCTGGCAGCTGCTGTTTAAAAAAATTGATTCAATTTCATTTAAGACAGAATTTGCAAACCCTTGTAGAGTTATGTGTATTTAACACACACACTATTGAAAATCAGGTATTTTACTCTTTTAAGTAGTTCTGAAAATCTCAGCCTAAATTTTGTTTAGAATTATATATTTCCTTCAAGGAAATCTACCCACCACCCTTTTATGGGGAAAATGCATCTCAGAGCTGTGTGGTAGAATTCATCATTGATATTATGTTCTCCCCACCTTCATGCAAGGCAGAGCTCTTTCTCCTTGCTTTATTTTCCTTGTTCTCTATTTCTCTTTGCTGTGCATTTACCTCAGTGACTATTACCATGGTGGTCCAATCAATAGAATGTCCAGTGCCCTGTATAATAAAGACCTAATTTTTTTTCACAGGCTTTGATTTTGATGTGGATGCTTCCACCATAAGCCTATACCTAATAATTAAAATCTTCATTTTTCTTGCAGAAGTTTCCTATTTTCCTTTCTGATGCATTCAGGCACTGTGAATTGTTCCCTGAAGCCAAATCTATACTTTTTTATTGTTATGTGAATATTCTGCTTATACTAGATATTATGCTTTTACTTCCTATTCAATAAATATCTATGACATTCAGCTCAGCAATGAGTATTAGTCTGTCAGAACACTAATTTATGTTGGGAATAGTGTAATATCAAAAGGTTTATGGATCAGAAATGTGTAAATATGAAGTTCAATCAGTGACTCTTCCATGAATTAAATTCTAAACAAACATTCCATTCCAAAATTTGTTCATGCAGTTTTTGTCTGTTTTTTCAAAGCTGATCTGAAATGTCAGGTGATTCATGAACTTAGGAGAGAGACTCTTATTTGATCTTTTTCCTTCTGCATTTTGTGACAATATATAAGCCATCAGGTTGTTGAGGATGAGAATACATTTCAGTTCCTTCATTGGGATATAGCTCAATATTAACTTTCTGGTCTGCTGTCTTACTGAACAATGCCTGTTCCTCTGACAGTTCATTTAGATATTGTCATGGTGTTGGAAGCTTTAAAGGGGTTAATGAGGTATTTATTCCATTATTGTTATTGGAAATTACAGTGTCTAGAACACTTACACAAGAAGATTAAAGATAGATGCTTTAGACCACTTTCTATAGTCTGATAGGCCATTATTTTCTGGTTCATAACACAAAATAGTACTTTTCATCAAGGAGCTCATATTCTCTAGATGATTCAAAAATTCACAGACCAAAACCAATGTGAAATATTAAGTTCCTAACACTTTTTTAACCCCAAACAAGTTAGAATGCAAATGTTTTAATCAAACAAAGTGAAGGTGTCACAGGCATTTCTCTTTTGTGAAGACTGACCATGAAAGGGGTGCCTTGACACATTGGAGTAGACCTCTCCTAGCCTGGCTTCTGCTTCTGGCTTAGCAAACATGGCAAACTCTGCTGCTCTAATGGTTTGAGGTGTTTTGCACAGGATTTAAAATGTTTCCCTGATTTCCAGCAGGAAGACATTGAGTCAAATTTTGCTGTTTTAATGTCACTTCTTGGGGTGATGAGAAACTATTTCACATTGAAAGGACAACACTCAGTGTCAGTTGTGTGGTGTGTTTGAGGTATTTAGGGTCCTGCCCCTATGTGCCTCATTATTAGCATGAAGGTTCTCACTGTACCTTTTCAATCCTGAGGGCCAGAAAACCATCCCATAGCCCTCCAATCTGTTCTGGTTTTGCAACATGGTGATGAAACTATCAGAGATCTGGAAGGGTTTTCTTCATGGTTTATAATTAATACAGCCAATCTTTGCAATCTTTCATGCTCACACTATGTAAGAAATTATGCAACCAGTTGTTTTATTAGGTGATAGACACCTCCTGGTAACTGGATCTGGAACACATCTAACAGCAGATGAAGAGAGAGACAGCTGGGGAGAAACAGATCTCCATCCTTTCAGAAAATCAAAAGCCATATGGAACAGTCTTTGTTCTGAGTGATCTTCCAGTTGTTCTGGGTGATCCAGCTTGAACTGGTGACTCTTCTTGAGCTGCTTGACCATGCTTGGACAGGGGAGTTGGGCAGGATCATCTCCAGAGGTCCCTTACTCAACCTATAATTCTGGGAGGCACCCTTAGAGGCTCACATGATCCTTTGCACCCTTGGGTGCACAGGGTGGGTAAGAGGCACGGCAGGAGGAGCACCAGGAATCTCTGCTTCTTACAGCTCCTTCCACAGGGCAGCACCTGTGTGTGTGCCCAGATCTGCTGAGAGATACGTGGCCCTTCTGCTGACTGTAGGATTTACTCCCCACACTTATTTTCTGTGAAGGGGTAAATGTGGTGCTGTTCAATTCCTTATCTCTCTTTTACTGGATAGATTTAGAGCTGCACAGTCCATGGTGGATGCCATCTGTACTGTACTGCCCGAGGTGCAGCCCTTCAATGTCACCTCAGATGTCTCTGAGAGGGTCTAGGACTCCTCACACTCCATTTGGTGTCTTCTCCTTTAAAGCATCCTTCCCTCTTTGCTTCCATCTCTGCCTCCTCATCTTCCTCCTTGACACTAACCTGCATTGTCCTGTGGTCAATTACAAGAATCAACCTGTCAACCTGTTAGAAAGAAACTTGGTTTCATCAGCATTTAGAAAATGGACTTTTTTCCAGAGGAGGGATTTAGTCAGCATTTAGTTTATGTGCCAAACTTTACAGTAATCCTTGAGAAAGGCAACCAGATAACAGGCTGCAAAACAATATGGTCTAGAGCTGAGATGTATTGGGAGATATTCATGTAGCAGAAAACAACTTCATTGTAACAGAAATTAGTTTTATTTTCACACAGCAATACAATGCATAATCTGATACATTCTCACAAATAACTTTATCATCCTGAATATTATTTTGGAAAAAGTAAACATCAACTGAGAAAGTTTCTGCTTATAAACAGAAAAGCTCACACCTGGATTTGGGGATTATTTGGGGATTTTTTTTCCATTTATGAAGTGAAGATAGGTTATAAACCAGAAAAAAGACGTATTTGTAGATGATACACAGCTAGCAATGCCCATTTCTACTGGCCAGTATGCCTGCATGACTATTTCATCTTCCATGGTAACTTAAGCACGAGAAAAAAGCCTTTACAGTTCAGGGCACTGCTGCCTGGCCAGAGGTTTGTAATAATTCATAGACCTTTCACTTTCATTTTTTCTAGAGCTGTGGAATTACATTCTGCTATTAAAATGGCTTTGTGAGTTGCCTGGTAGAGTGTTTATATTCTTTCTGCTCAAAGAGATAAATAGAGCATTGTGGGGAGCAGAGACTTCTTAATAGCAGGGCCTCGAAAGGATCCATATACCTTGAAAGAGAATATCATTGTGCTTCCCTTCACTCATCAGCTGCTTTTTACATAGGATCCCTTAAAAATGTGGGCTAGCAAGAATTGTTTATTCTCCTTGGGCAGGAGCCACATGTGTTCATCCTTTTGTGCAAATTAAGGGCAAGACAACCTTGTGAGTGGGGCGTGGATCTGACATCCCTAAGTGGTTGCAAGGTGGGACAAAGTGCTGGGTACCAGCTGCCAGATGAGTGTGAAAGGCTTGAGGACATCCCAGGCAGCAGCAAGTGGGATGAGGGCAAGTTTGAGGGCAGCTCAGGTGAGGTTGGGATCTCCTCAGTGATTCACTGGGATTGGTTTTAACCCCCTTGGTCACAGTGGCAGGATCTGAAGCACAATCCTGATGTGGAGAGCTGGGTAGAGCTCATGGGATTTTTATAGTGCTCCTTCCTTTCCAGAATCAGAACATTATCTAGTGTTTTTCTGTTTTATTTTCAGGATTTATTGATTTCCCTGCTTGACTGACAAAGGCCTGGAGGAGAAAATGAGAGTTTCTGCTGGGAATTTCTTTCTTAATGGTAGACAATGCTTGTCTAAGTCTTCCAGCTATAATAGAAAATGCTTCCATTAAAGCTAACTGGAAGAACTCAGCCTGGGGAAGTTCCTGGGAGGAGGTGATGTGTGTCTATTGGTTTCCCTGCAATATATGGGCTTTGATTGGTTTGCATGTATTTAATTGCAGCAAATTGTAGACCCAGCTCATGGGTCTTGAAAGGGAGTGTTGTAGACTCAACAACCCATATAGTCAGGATCAGATCATCACAAAGTTTAGCTTTCTGACTGAATTTCCAGGCTACTTCCAAAGAAAATGTCATGGCTGCCATTCCCCAGTTTAAACTGCTGTTCTCAAGGTAAAAGAAAAAGCCAAAAGGTACTAGCATGTCTCTAAGCTGTTTTATTCCTCAAGTGAGACATGGGACCAGGTGAAAAAAGATATCAAAAATAATTCCCTTGGTCTTTGTGTCTTCAGATGCAGTTTCCCCATCAGTGAGCACAGCCTTATATTGTCAGTGCTTCATAGGGGGTTATATTACGTTGACTTGAACTTTCATAAAAATCACAACAGCAAAGCTTTTTGCAGAATGAGGAATGTAATTCACTGGTGCCCACAGCGTAAGCTGAGATTTGTGCATGCCAGTAGCCATGTGTGTTCCCAATAACAGTGTCATGTTCCTCTTGGTATCCTTATAAACCTTCAGACAAGTCTGCAAAAATATCTTTTCATTCAGTATTCTACTTTTTTCTGTTCCTTTTTTTTTTAATAAGCCTTAAATCTTGCCCTTGCATTTTACAAACTGATAAGTGTCCTGACATTGCAGAACCTGGGGTAGATTATATCAACCTTCAGTCCTTCTCTTGCAGGTGTAGCCTTGCCAAATGTGACATGCCATTCATAACACAAACAGGATCTTACAATACAAAATACCAGGGTTTTTTACTGGATAGAAAAGGTAGCGCAATTTTTTAAGTGATTTTGGGACAGGGAGGGAAAAGAAGAAGTGGGTGTTTATTAATTTCTGCTCCTAGTAGAAAACTTTTAGTTTCAAATTCATAGAAGGGCCTATCTTTGCCACTTAGGCTCAGTGTTTGTCTCAAGCCAGTGGAGCTGCACTGGTCCCCAAAGCAGTGCCTCAGCTCTCCAAATGGCTTTGTAATTATAAATTCTTGCAAAAAAAAATATAGAATAAATGTCGCTCTGTGGGTTAGCTCTTGTAATCTCATCTCCTGCAGAAACAACTCTGAAGCTGAAGTCAACATAGTTAGACCAATTTAAAAATATTTTCAAATAAAGTCTTGACTTGATTCTGATATATTAAATTTGTACATATTAAATTATCCCACCCTAGTCTTTACAGTTGTTATAATGTCTACAGACATCACTAGTATTTTAACAAATACTGCAGTGCTAATTAATAAATTTTACATATTTGATCATCATAAATCAAGAGTTACACCATTGAAATCAATAGTGCCAAACAAGTCTCAGGATGCAATAAATGAAGGCAGACCCACGAGCAGTTCAACCAACAGAAAAATTAATAGTGCTGGTTCCAAAGTTATTTCAATGCCATTTGGGTTTGGCTTTATCAGTGTGGTATGTAGGAAAGGTCTTCAGTTAGACTACACTGCTCCAGCTTTACTGGGGTTCCTGGGGGAAGGACAAGTTACTAAATTTGTGTATATTTCTGGCTTTCTGATTGCATACACATGATTTTAAGTCAACCTTGTCTCTGGATTATCTGTTGGTTTTTGCATGTCTAGCCACTTTGCATGTATAACTGCTACCTTTGCATTTGCTAATTAAACTTTGCCAATTAGGTTTACTGGAAGAAATCCTCTTGGCTGAAGTGGTTCGGCATACAAGGATGTGATGGAATGGTCAATGCTGAAATCTTGTGACTGGGAATGCTACAGTCTGGGAGAGCTGGAAAATAGTTTTATTTCTATAACATGCAGAAAAATATGCCACAAAAATATTCACCATTAAGAAAACAACTTAAGCAATGGTTTTGCTAGGATTTAGAGCTACATGCCTGGTGTAGAAAAAATCAGCCAGTGCTTTTTTCTTTTGGATTAAACAGTACTATTTCTATGTTGACCTGTATTTTTCAGACAATACAAGTTCTAAGTTATTTTTAATTTGTTTTTAATTTTCAGATATTTGGATATGGAACATTTGTAACAGAGCTCTATACTTGAAACAGTTGCATTTTACCAGTGATTACTTTTAATTACTTTGCTCACACTTTTGGGCATTTTTATTGACTAATAAATATCTGAAAAGAAAAAGGAAGTCTCTAGAGGAGCTGTGTGCAGAAAACATTCTTCAAGGCCGGAGTGATATCAGGCTGAGTTTTGTGGTCCCTGTGAAGCTATTAGCAGTTTTTACAAAATCTTCACAATTTACACTTGAAGGCACTGTGGCTGTTGTGAGTGCTGGGTCTGGCCAGTTTTCCATGGCTGGCAAATCAGGTGCCTCAAGAATTCAGTATTGAGCATTTTGCTTTCAAAGACTCAGATAAGGGCAGCCAAGGGTGGTTACTGCTCTGCTCACTGTGTTGTGTCGTGGTGGTTTGATTGTGAATCTGGAAAGAAATTTGGTAATTTCAATGCAATTCCCTGTTCTGCTGTTTACATCACATATTTGACCCCAAACAACCCCTGTGACTTTCACAGAAGAAAAAAAACCTGAAATACCCTGTCATTTCCTTAGACTTAAGGCCATGGCTGAAGCATGTGAGTGTGATGATGGGAATTTCATGACTGATAACTGTATCATTAAAAGCACAAAATTAATCATTGGGTATCACTACACTTGAAGTAGTCTAGCTTGTTTAAAAAATTGATTAAACCTATCTTTAAGCAGAATATCTATTGCAAAGGAAAAATGTGAAAGAAAATTGATTTTTATTCCTTGTAACATAAAAAAGTGATGATCATTTCTTTCCCTCCTTCCAGTACATAATCAAACATGAGCTCTAAGATCAGTAACGAAATTATTCTGCTTTGAGCTGCTAAAGTTCTTCACCCAAACCAGAGCTTATAAGGCAAGCACTCTTGACCTGTTTTCTGTGGTTTGCTAGGTTTTCAAGAAAGAAAGACAGGAGTGAGAGTGGCTGCACCAGAAAGCCCATGGAAAGCAGTAAGTGATCTCGATCTGCTCTGTGCAGCAGAGAGTCAGCTGTGAACAACTTCAAGGCACCCTTGACTCCAAGCTATGCATGATTTATGGGGGTATCTAACCCTAAGAGCAATGTGGGCAGACCACTGCAGTGATTAAATCCTATTTGAATGTTTTGTTAGGATAGCTCCTGACAGGACAAAGGGCTCCTTATTCCCTTGTGGCAACATCTCACACACAGCTTTCCTCCTTTGGCTTTCTCTGTACTAATCACCCCTAAAAGCTAAATAACAGGTTTCTGAAAGAGCCTGAAGGAGGAGTCCTAAGGCAAATGGTTAATGCCTGATTGCCCAGACACAGGTCTAATTAACTGAATCTTTAAAACATCATGATGGGGATTTTCTGCATGCAGGTATTATCAATTATCCCATGAATTCAAGAGCTGCAATTCCTGGTAATTAACACCACGTATTCTTTGCACAGGACAGGACTGTACAAGGGAAATAGCTGCTGTAATGTGAAATCTCTAAGTTAAATTGTACCTGTGAGTAAATCCATAGACTGAGGATCAAAAACAACGAAGTAAAACAGGCTCTGTGTGTGATACACAGAGATAGCAGGACAACCAGCCAGATAAATCACACTGCCAGCACTCGGGTATTTGCACACTTGTGCACACATTTGCACGTGCACTTTTCTCTCTGGGAGCATATGGGTAATTACCAGTGTAATTAACTGCCAGCTTCACAGGTGATGGGGGAAATCTGTTATGCTTTTATCACCCTAAATTTTAGCCTAACTCAGTCAGAATGAGTCCAGGTACTGCTGAAGGCAGCCAGAGCTGGAAAAGATGGGTTAGTGCTGTACTTGCGTGGTGCTGACAGCTACCACACATCCTCAGCCATGGGGCACTGGGCAGCCAAACCAATCCTCAATTTTCAGACCCAGGGAGCTTAAAGTGGAATATTTGAGTGTGTGGGGAAGGCACATCAACACTACTTGGATGTCAGTTTGGTTATCAAATCAGCACTGGGCTGCACAAAATGAGTATTTTGGTGACTGTGGATTTAGATGGTTGTAGACAGTCAATGGTAAAGATTAGACTCTGAAGACATGAAGACAAATTATCCAGTATGGGGTTTGCTGATTGTCCAAAAGTGTAACAAGCTTTCTCTTCTTCACATCTCCTATGCAGTTGTTAGATGTGCTGAACATGAGACCTGGGGCACTGATTCTCCAAAGTTGATAATCAAAGGGATCAGTCCTATGCATCAGCTGTACAACAGGGGTAAGAAACAAATTCGTGCTTTTTTTGTAACTGTCATGATGCAAAAATAAGAAAGGTGGACCATTTTCAAACCACAGGATATGCAAAGCCTGCACACCCAGCAATAAAATTACACAGAAGTTTTCATGAGAAATTTCATGTTTGAGTTTATATGGGAGGGTCACGGGCAGACTGGGACTGACTTATTAATATCAGATCTGTGGTTTGGCCCTTTTCCTTCTTACTCTGTGTGAAAGCACTTGTTCTAAAACAAACAGGATGGTAATTTTAGCTCATTTTAAAAGGTTTCCAAAGCTGTGTGTTATAAATTATTTGTGATGTGACTGTAGATAGGATTTGGTTTGGGGGAAAATCCTTATCATCAGCTGTGGTGGTGTTGCTCTTCAAAGCTGGAAGTGTTGGTGCTAAATTATTCACCCAGAAGAATATAAAGTAAGGAGTCCACACACCCCTCAAAAAATTAAAAAGAAAAAAGAAAAAAATATATAAAAAAGGCAAACCCCACTATGTGATATTAAAGAACTGAGAGCACAAAGTGGTCAATCTGCATGGACAACTGCCCTGCAGAAGTTTGGATGATCACATGGTTGTCAGTTTTGCTATCCAGAAGCATCTATCTTGGGCAGGCTTAGCACAGCCTCAAGCTGCACCATGCATTCCTTTTGAATGATGTCTTATTATTGACCTGAACTGATTATTCAGAGGTTCTTGCTGTGCTTAAACTCCAAGATCTAGCACCACTGAGCAGGCAGTGTTTTAAATCTTAACAGGTGGTGCAGTTTAGACCAGACAAAAAAATTATTTTTGAAATCTGTTCTCTAGAAACACTCACAAATTTATGATCAATGAATCTGTTTTCCCATCAGACCCCCCCTTACTTATCTTAGCATCCATGACATTTAAATTGCACCCCTGATGTAAATGTTACCCAGAACCTGTAACCTGAGTAGGATTTTGCTAGAAGTGAAGTCAGTAAATTGTTCTTACATTTGAGTTAGTATGTTAGCTTTCAGAATGTGGCTTGTGCCAGTTCTGGAAATGATTAAAGTAAGAAATTTTCCCCTTGTGGCAGAGATCCTAAAGACACTATTCACTACCTGGGATTGGATCCTTGTTGCTCTGTGGACCACAGAAGGAGAGAAAGACTAAAGTGTTGAAAACCAGAAATGTGTTTAACTAATGCTTCAAATTGGTTACCTAAGGATTTTTTTCATTTTCCCTTACTCTGCTCTTTCTTTCCTTCTGTGCTTTTTTTTTTTTTTGGTTTTTTTTTTTGTTTGTTTTTTGTTGTTTTGTTTTTTTTTTTTAATAGGCAGAAACATGCACTGTGATACACGTTTGCTCACATAAAATCACAGGTGGACAGCACAATGCTGACAGAAATCTCTTTGTCTCTTAAGACAGACATTTTTTTTTTTCTGATATTTTCATTCAGCATGTTTTTTCTCTGTCATTTCACTCTGCAAAGTAAGGGGGAGGGAAGTGGTATTTTTTGTATTTGTTTTTTTCCCCTTAAATCTGCTTGGCCTATTTTTGGTGTTTATTTCTGTGAGTATGGGTATGATCAGCATATCCCTAATAAACCCGTTAGCTCTCCTTATGCGCAATTTTAGCTCCTTGCACCCTGTTAACATAGGCCCTTAGTGCAGCTGGTGAGTTCTAAAATCATCTCGGAGTGCTTCACTGGACTGAAGAAATAATTAATTGAAGGCTCTCAGCACGTGCTAAGTAGCTCGGTTGAGTCTGAAGATCTGAACAATTGCTTTGTTTTTTCCTTTCCTTATCACCATTAGCCATTTTCGGTGGATAGAGATACAAAATAACTAGCCTTTACAGTGAGCCATTAAACTGTCATTTGGGCAACTGTGCATGAAGAGGCATCAGATAGCGGTCAGTGCTGGAGTAGAACAGGGTTTGTGAATCATAGCTGTCTCCACTGTACTTAAATCACATTCACCACTGGAGCAGTCAAGGGTTTCATTAAAGGGAGAAGCATTCATCTAGAGAAATATATCCAAAAAATGAGAGTAAATAAAAGCCTTACATTTTTCTCTATTTCTCTTCATGTTTTATTTACCGCAGTGGGGGCTTAACAAGGTAGCGAATGTAAAGAGCAGTGAGATAACCACGCAGAAGAGGATTCTGAAAATAAACGTGGCAACAATTTAAAAGAGATGTTCCACACTGGGGCAGATTTAGGGTGGGGTTTTTTTTATTATTATTATTATTTTCACAGCATTTAGGGGGATAGTCGAGGGGAAGGTGTGGATATATTTCAGTGAGGAAAGTATAAACACGACTTAAAAGAAAAAAAATCTTCCTCTGCAGAGATGTACATCTGGAAAGGGAAAACAATATCTGTTGAGAAATAAGATTCCTCCTTTGCCAGTCATAAAGTATGCAGAATAAAATAGAGACACTTTCTTATTATTGGTGTTGATTAATTATGTGCTAATTGCTGCATGCACAAGAATTTCAGCCTTTGCTCCCTAGGAGCTTGCAGTTCAAATAATGAAGGTCTCTGGAAGTGAACAAAACCCAGAAGGGACTGAGGGGCTTGGGGAGAGGGAAGGGGCAAAGGGCCAGGAGGCTACAACAGCATGACTGTGTGGCTCCTCCATCGTCTCTCTGGTACTGACAGTCTGGATCCTTTAATAATGTACAAAAAAATGGGGGAGGAAAGGGTTGAAATAAGTTTCACATGCAGAGGGTGAGGGGCAAAGAGCCTGGGTCTGCTTTATATGATGGAGCAAGTGCAAAGAGCCTGGGGTAAGGACTAAAGCAGAAATGGCTGTGCAGAGTGCAGGAGATCTAGTCCTGCCTGAAATCTGCCTGCAGAATGCAAGTGTGTGTTCTCTCCTCTGCCACCTTCCTGCATTTCCTTGGCAACTTTGTTTTGGCTGTCCCCAGCAAACAGCACCTTTCACTGCTGGAACAGGCACAGAATCCCTAGAGGGAAATCCGTGCACCAGTATTCCTTTGGTGCAAAAATGTAGCTAAGAAATGACAGGCTGAAACTTCCCTTGCGGCTGCCAGAGAAGAGGAGGGCATTAATCCATCCAGTGCTCCTCCTCAGAGCTCTTGGCCCAGCAGCACTGACCAAATTTTGCTCTTTTCTAGTTTGAACCAGACATCGACTGCCCTTTATCTGCATGGCAGGGTAGGGGATCCTCTCTTGCCTCAGCCCATCATTTCATCTCCTCAGGGAACCAGGCCAGCCACCACTGCTCTGCCAGGGCAGGGAAGATGGCCTGCAGCTCCTCCCTCCTTCTGCAAGCACAACAGGCAGCAAGATTTATTCTTCAGGCCTCACATTCAGCCCTCTCTAATCTAATTACCAGATGCTGGGCTTTATCCAGCCGTTTCCCAAGTACCTATAAAATAAAGGCCAGAAATCACATCACAAGCCTCCTCCAAGCCACTTGGACCACATTCTTTGCTGCAGTGTGCTGTGCACATTCAGTGGTGTGAGATGGTTGCAAAATGCTGACTTCAAGGGGGCAGGACTTGGTTTTGCATGGTTTTGAATGAGGCAAACTCGCATGAAAAGCCTGACTGTGGTTTACTGGCATCTCACTCACTTTGGGGCCTGGCTCTCCAAGCTCCATGGACCTACAAGTTTGGGGTCTAATTTTCCACCGTAGAGCAACCATAAAAACTGAACCCTCAGGATTTGCAAAAATAATTTGGTTCAAATCTAAGCGTTCCTTTTATCACCTAGTTCTGCTTTTACATGCCAGCCTTGGTGTTCAATGTATAAACTTGGTACTCATCTTTAAAGGTTTTTGCAGTGGGAGCACAGGCAGCCTGGCTGCTGCTTGCACTCCCTATGGGCAGAGGGACATCCCTCTTTTTGCATCCTCTCCTGAGCACATCTCTGCTCGTGCTGTGTTCAGCATCAGCTTGTGGGATGTCTGTGTGCTCAGGAGGGAGCTGCAGATGAGCTCAGGTCCGAGGAAATCCTGGGGAAGGGTCTGGTCCTGCTGCAGATCTGTTGCACAGGGGTTTGCCAACAAAGCCTGGCTGAAAAGAAGACAGTGGTGCAAATGTGCTCACAGATCCACTTACAGAGCTGGGTCTGATATTGGTGAGGGCAGATGCCATAATCATGGCATTCTCTGAGATGGAAAATATGGCCATGTCTGGGATGGTCAAAGAACAGGGCAGAATCAAGCTCAGGAGTAAAACTGGGGAGGCCAGCTGCTTCCTCTGAGGTGTAGCTTTTCTTTGAAACAAAAGAAAAAAATTCCCTGAGATCTATTTCTGCTTAAGAAATAAGGGCACTCAAGGATATGGTTTCTTATAATTTAATGGTGGGGGCAATGTAAGCAGCATTTTAATCAGGAAAAATTTGTGTTGCACTTGAAGCTGAAACTCCCTGGAGTTGAGGACAAAACCCCAGTGGCTGTGAGCTGAGCCAGAAATTTTGTGCTGGAACTAGAAATTCTTGTTGCTTCATCTTCTTGCATCAAATGTTTTCAGTTTCAATGTTTCTTTCTGTTCCAGTGCACAGCCCTAATTCTACTCTGCAGCATTTCAGGACTCTAACATTGTAAAATGTGGGTTCAAACACCATCTTTTTCCATAGGAATGTGTTAAACAGGCCATGAAAAGCCAGCATGATCAAAAGATGTTCTACAAACTATTGATATTTCACTGCTTCTTACCTTGAGCTTCTCCAGTAATTCACCATATCAGAAATACAATATTTGTAAGTTCTTTTTCATAAAGGTCTTTATGGGTTTGGAAATTTAAACACCGCGAAGCTGAAGTTGAATTGGAAACCAAAAGTCTCTAAGCTTGTACATCTTAGGAAAAAAAAATTCAATTAAGTGGGATTTTAGCCGTTTCAATAAAATTGGACTCTCCCTTTTCAAGATAAGGGTCCTATAGAGCTGCAGCAACCTTTATGTGGCAGGAATATCCACTTCTACTAAATGTATAATCCTAGCTCAGGATACAATACACACAACAGGAAATCAATGTATAGTAGAATCAATTTGAAAATATAAAATAAACTAATATATAAGTGGAAAATTGACTTCCTATGGATTAAAAGCAGCACAAATGGTAGAAAAATCTGGCTTTTTAACAGGAGGAGGGGGGTGGTAATAATAATGCAACTGATTAACTAGCTGGACCCAAGGTGCTGTGTGTGCACATAGATTTTTTTTTCCTTTAGTAAAAGGATTCAAAGAGGAAATAATTTATTGCTGCACTTTGCTCAGTGTTTGTCATTGAAAGGATGCCAAGTGTGTACAGCACCATGATAGAAGGGAAAAAGCAAAAGATACAGAATGCATTATTTAAAATATCAGCACCATAAACAGTGTGGGATTTCTGCGGGATCCCATTATAGCTGTAGGGACATAGAAATGTTTCCATTACCATGGAGGAGTTTATAACTCAGGCACTGAGATTTTTATTTTTTTAAGGGAATTTAATGTTTGCATAATGTGCCATACTGACAGTCTGGAAACTGGGTGTCTCATTTGCTGTCAGAAGAGACACAAGCAGATGTGTAGGGAAATCAGCCCCCAGGTTACCCAGTGCCATCCTCAGTACTGCTCCCAGCAGGTCCTTCAATATCTGCTTCTTCAGGCCATTTCCAGTCACTGATACCTCCCTGGTGATTGCTCTCAGGGACAATGAAGTAGGGACAAAACAGACTGAGAGTAAATTTTTTTTTTTATTATTTCTCATCTCTCAAAAAGAATTTGCGAGAAACATAAAGCAGAGGTGAGGAGGGAGGGAAACAGATTATTAGCACTGGAGCAATCCATTGGGATGTAACTTCATGAGTTAAACTTCAATAATGTATGCACATGGAACTTTGCTGCCTGATTTCAGGATCTCAACGCAGTCATCAAAGGGTGTGTTTGTGCAGATGAAGTCACAGACCCAGCAGACTACTGAGCTCTTATGGACTAAATGCAGTTGTGTAGTGAACAGATTTTTTTCTTTAATCTTTGTGTGTGGAAAATCTGCTGGAGTGGAAGGCTTTAATTTTAGATTAATATCTGATATAATTTAACTAGAATTCATTCCTCTCCAGAGTTTGTCACTTTTGACCTAAATTCAGTGTGCTGAGATCCATAGAAAATGATAGAGAGTGCATGAGTCTTGCCAACCAGAAGGGGTGTTATTGGGTAAGAGTACTTTTGGATGTTGGAATGGTTATTCCTTAGTGCTAGATTTATTCTGTTCTCTATACTTCGTGTGACAAATGGTTCCTCTTTTAAAGGGGTCCTGGCATAAAGAAGAAAGTAGTTCAGATTTTTTTTTGTTCATAGGATTGTAACATAAACATCCACAGCTGTCAGTGATCAAGGAAGTGCCTGGTAATCTGTATTTCCTGCAACTGGCACATCATTTTGTACTCAGTAATTCCCCTGCACTTTTCACTTTGCTTTCTAAGGGTGGAGGAATCTCTGAAAAAAATGCCTACCTACAGAATATATATGTTTTTAACAAAACCTAAATCTGCTAAACCTTCCGATTGAGAAGTGATGAAAACCCAGCTTGGTATCTTAAACAAGTCAGATAACCAAAAAAACTGTAGGGACTTTTAACACCTTATTAGCTGCATTAAGAATTGTTACTGCAATTGATGTTACCAGGATCTGTGATGTATTCACGTAATGAACTGCTTTTCAGGCATCCTGAGATGTCTCATATGTCAGTCTGGAGGCTGCGATCCTCCAAACAGATAGGAGTAATGAAGGTGTGTCTAGCACTAACTGAGCATGGAGTGCATTTAAAAAATGAAAACAATAATCATGCTAAATAGGACTGTTGCTGGAAGCCATTAGTATCTATCAGATGAGCTGTGGAGGCATTGACAGAAATAGTTTAATATATTGTCAAGGGTGGTTTTTAAAGTGTTTCAATGCTATAGTGTCTGAGACACTTCAGGAAGCTGGCTGAGCACTTTATCATTCTCAGGAGGTCCAGTCCTTTCTCAGGGACAGCAAAGTTTAGGATAGGGGACTGCCACCCAAGTAGCTCTGAATAGGCTGAGGATTTTGTTGTTCCAGCTCTTAGGAGCTGAGCAGATCTTCCACATCCTCTTGCACACCCTGCATGTCCTGTGCCACCTGCAGCCTGTATGCACCGGGTGACAGCTCTGCTTGTCTGCCCAGAGTGCCTCGGCTAGAGGGGGAAAAAGCAGGGAAAACATCAAATAGCATCACAGGGAAAACTGGGAGATATCCCTCAGTGCTGAGGATGACTTCCAGCAGCACCGAGACCTTCCTGCTGCCTTCAGAACAGCAGCAATTTATGCCTATGTTCTCCTTGGTTTTTCATAAGAGATGGGCAATTAAATTTATTATCAACAGCAAGCTATGTTAAAGAACATACACTTCATTGTTGCAAGGAAGGTTTGTGGTGGGAATTTATTTTATAGGCACACTGCTAAAATTCACTATTTCAAGTGTTGATACTGCTCTGGAATGAATGTTTTGAAGAGGCACATACATCCAAGGAAGCCTTCCAACCATGAATATTAATAAAGTCTGAGCTGAGATGCTGCCTGACAGATGACCAGCTCCATGCCATCCATTGCACTGCAGCATGTTCTTGAGCCTCAATTTGTCAGCAATAAAAGTCAGCTCGCCTAAACCTTCTGTTAGGATAAGTTGCAGCATTGTATGCATGAGGCATATGATAGTGCAGCCCCTGAAAATCACAGAGCTACATTGTGGATGAGTTTTTGTCTGTGGCTCCCCAGCTGCTTCCCACTCATACAATGACTCTCCAAAAGCACCTGGTGCAGTGTATATAGACCCTGCACTGTGTTACGTGGTGAAAATGTTGTTATCCCTGCTGCTTCTGCCTGAAAGGAGGCTGTAACGAGGAAAAGTTGCTCTCCTCTCCCAGGTAACAAGGGATGGAACAAAAGGAAATGGCCTTAAGTTGCACCAGAGAAGGTTTAAATTATATATTAGGAAAACTTTCTTCATGGAAAGGGTGGTCAAGCAGTGAAACTGGGAAGTGGTGGAATTGCTATCCCTGGAAGAGTTCAAAAAACATGGAAATGTGGCACCTGGGAATATGGGAAATGGTGAGCCTGGCAGTGCTGGGTTAATTCTTGGACTCAGTGATCTTAGAGGTCTTATCCAACTTAATTAATTCTCTGATTCCTGTATTCCAGACATTGTGAAGGTGGTAGAGACAAGATCTTGGCAAGGAGATGGATATTTGGCAGTAGAGTGTCCTGCAGGGTTTAATCATCAGCCCAAGTGGTGCAGCAACTGCTTTAAAGGCAAATAGATCCACAACTTTCTGGCCTTAAATATGGCAGGGGGCCATTCCCTGGTCACTGGTGTGAATGCCAGTGTCTGGGGTCCTGTCTGGAGGAATGAGGACAACTTGAGAAGAGCTTGGATCAGATCAACATCTTCTAGAGAGGCATTATTGCAGAATTTTTGGAGGAAGGATAGTGAGAATAAAAAAAAATCACATAAATTTTAAGTGTTAGCCCATTATATCTGTATTACATTTAAGTGGCTAAATACACAGGAATTAGGAATACATGGGGATTAAGGGTGTTGTGCCAGGGAATTAAATATGAATGTAAATAAAATCTTGTTTGGCTCATAGGAGTCTCTGAACAGTGTCCACTGGGACCAGCTGACCAGAAGCCCTTAAAGGGCATTTTAAAACTCAGTGCAATCCAGAAGCTGGGTTAAATACATTGTGGAAGTGTTTCTGAAGGGAAAACATTATGCAGATTGCCTCTCAAATGAGTGGGAGCAGAGGAATGTTACTATTATATTTATTCCAGCCTTTATATGATTGTACACTAATGTATACACATTATTAGTATTTATTTGTATTGCAATAGCCAATAGCTACTTCTGCACTACATTTCTATTTTGCCAGCCACTGTATAAACCTATAATTAAAAAAAAAATCCTGCTTTATAGAGTTTATATGGTCTCAGCAGATGATTTGTAAATATATTGTTGCTATCGGTTCTTTCTAGTTCTGCAGTATGGCTATAACCACTTATGGAAATGTCTGTGAAGTAAAGAAATAAGTCTTAGTACAAGTTGGCATTCATCCATGAAGATTTAGATACCTAATTTATAAACATTTAGTAAATATGAATTAATCTTGACATGCTGGATTTTGTGCTGAATTAAATAATCATACTTACAGTCTATAATGCACTTGGACAATAGGTAAATTAGTCCTTCATTAAAAAATCATGAAGGAAAATGCATAATCTGCAGCAATACCCAGAGGAAAAATTATAGTTATTTGAAATAAAAACACTATTGTTAGCAAATTTGTGGATGTTGATTTTTAGTTTGGCTTCTGGGTTTTTGTTGTTGTTGGGTTTTTTTAAAATGGTGTTATAGATCTTCCTGTGCATTGCTTCAATCATGAGACTTCCAGTTGAGAGTATTAACTAAATACCCAAGGTTTAATTGGAAATCTGAGTTAGAAAGACTGTAAGTCTCCTTTCAGTCATTTGTCTCTGCACTGCCTGTTTCTCAGCGGCAGTGTGTGCTTTTACATCTGATTAATGCAAACGAAAGCTGTGATTAAAACATCCTTGAATTCTTCTGTCATACAGCACAATTTAAAATTGTGAATTATCCCTCAAAACAGCACAAGAGGTGCAATTGTACATTAGCATAACAGCAAACCTTATTTACACAAGCACAAATGTTGTGTAAATTGGCCTTTAAGTGGGTTTTAAATGGCAATCACTTGGTAGGTGTTTTCAGAACTGCTAAATAAAAAAAAATAGCTATAGTGCAATATTTTACAAATGAATACTTTTAATGGGCCTATTTTCAATTGAATTGACTATGAGAACAATGAAGGCAGAAAATGACAACAGTTATTTAATCTGGGATGCAATATAAATACTGGAACATTTTTAAATTGTTCAGCATCTTGTAGCAGAAAGTATTTGTGAAAGTCAAGTGGTTATTAAGCTTATGAACTCCCTGCCTTATGTGCAGCCATAAGTTTGGGGACATGCACAGATAAGGGGCAAGAGAAATTTAGACCAAGAATGTTTTTATGATTTTCACAAGGCATGGACAGAACTGATTATTGCTCCTCATGGTGAGAAATTGCTCTCAACAGCTTCGGGGGGAAAGAGCTCCAAGTGAGAAATAATCCCAAGGGAAAGGGTCAGCAACCAGGGCACTGTGGGTAAGACCCACCCAAGGGTGCTGAAGGAGCTGGGGGCAGTGCTCAGAGCCACTCTCCATCATTTGCCAGCAGTCCAGGCTCACTGAGGAGGCTCTGGGTGACTGAAGGTCAGCAAATGTGATGCCATCTGCCAGAAGGGCCAGAAAAAGGACCAGGGCAGTGATTGTCCCTCTGTACTCAGCACTGGTAAGGCCACAGCTGAAAAAACTTGTTCAGTGTTGGGTCCCTCACAAAAAGAAGGGCACTGAGGGGCTGGAGTGAGTCCAGAAAAGGTCTCAGAGCTGTGGAAGGGTCTGGAGCACAAGCCTGATGAAGGAGCTGGGGGCCTCAGTCTGGAGAAAAGGAGGCTCAAGGGGAATCTTCTTGTTCTCTACAACCCCCTGACAGGAGGAGCCAGTGGGGTTGGTCTCTTCTTCCAAGTAACAAGAGATAGGGTGATGGGAGCATCCTCAAGTTGTGCCAGGGGAGGTTTAGATTGGATATCAGGAAAAAATTCTTCACTGAAGAAATGTGAAGTGAAAAGCACTGGAACTGACTGCCCAAGGATGTGAGGGAGTCAACATTCCTGGAGGAGCTTAAAAGATGTGTAGATATTGCACTTGGTGTGTGTGTGCCTCTTGGATGTTTCTCCTGCGTCAGAATGGGGCTTAGCTCACCCAAAACTGAGATTTTTTTTTTCCTCTGATTTTGAACCAAATTCTGTAAGTAACTGGTGATTAGCTATGTTGTGTGTTGAAGTGTTCTCCTCCATGGGCTGAAGAAGTCCACAACACAGAGCACGGGCAAACAGCTCAGGATGGAGAGCTCTGTTTGTGGGAGAGGGGTCAGCACTGGCTGCTGTCCTGTCATACCTGAAACAGAAAATTGAAATTGGATCCATTTGAATTCAGCTGGTTAAGAAAATCTTCCAAAGCTGCTGTCAAATACCTGGTATCAAATACAAGGCTTAAGACGATGAAACAAGAACATTTTAACAGAGGAGATGTCATTTGCTCCTCTTTTTCAAACAGCAATTATTCTGCCTGTGTACTCTGGATCAGCCATTGGAATTACACAAGCCTAAAACTTGCGTGAAATCAGAAACACAATTGTCTAAGGCTTCATTCTCTGCACCAGATGAGCAGGCAGCTTGTAATCAGCCCTGGTATATAAAACCTGTTTACCAGAGTGATGTTTAGAGGTTTAATGTTGTTGTATTCAAGCCAATATTTCAACTGATTCTAATCTCCTTGTATTCATATCCCCAGTGGTTTCTCACAGATGAAGGATTTGAATGAATTAGGCACTAATCAGTCCCTGATAAGGTTTGGTGATGTTTGTCCTATGCTTGGCATTATGCCTCCTTTTTGTCTGTAATATGTGCTTTTTATACTCACTAGTTTCTATTTTTAAGGTCAATTTACAGCTTTTACTTTCTCTTCTGTTTCTCCCTTAGTGATATCAAGACTCTCACTAATGTTTATTTAGATTAATTTACTCCTGGGACATAGGTACATGCTAATTTCTGATGTATTTTTTTCAGACTTGCTGTCTTTTATCTGATCAGTTCTCCCTCTGCTCCAAGAAGTTTTCACTTGGGACACCAGTGCCCCTGCAGTATTTCAGTGCAAAGTGAACCATCACAGAGCACATTTATTCTACCCGTGTTCTTATGGCTGTAATACTCATTTTCCCTGCATTATCCCCTCCCTAATGTGCTCCTTGATGGTCATTTTGTGCCTAGACTGAAAGCAACTGGGGCTCTGGGGAGTCACCTTTTTTGAACCCACAGAAAGAGAAATTGAGGACACAAAAGCATCAACGACACATAGGAAAATACTACCTTAAATTACCAAGCAAATGCAGGAAAAAGGAAGAATTCAAATTATTTTCTTGTAGTACATGGAATTTTGTTTTGAAATGTAAGTGGCTTGAACTTTTAGCTGCCTTCCCTGACTTCCAGGCCAAACAGAGCAGATCCCTTTGGCTTAGAGTTTTCAGTGCCTGCACAGGCATGTGCCAAATCCCACCCAGATGCCAAGCTTAGTCTCCAGGCAAGGAAAGGGATCCTCTCTGAGACACATCAAAGTCAAGAAGATCTTATCGTCTTTATCATAACCTGTGCCTTATGAATATATATAAATAGCTGTGCCTTATGAAATCCTTTAGATTCCTTTCTCTTGCTTTTCCCACTTGAAGGCTTTTCCCAAATCTCAGAGCTCCGATGGTAAATTTCTTTTAATTTTCAGTCTAAATTTATAGCCAATTTGAATTTTATCATTTGAATATTATTCATTCATATACATTTGCTGTTGTGCCAACTTCGCCCTTTTGCCTAAATAGATTTTCCACCTGCTGGAGAAGATGTTCCTTTGATATATTTATAGGAAGAGCTATATCACATATCTGCCTTCATTTTGCTAGGCTAAGCAAAGCTCTCTTAAAAGAAAGGCCTCCATTTCTCAAGTCAGCTTCATAACTTTTCTTTGCCTCAGTTCAGTGTGAACTTATCTTTCCTGGATGTGATTTCAGGAATAATATTCCTTGCTTTAATGTTAAGTCTGGTGCTGGGTTGATACATACAGTATTTTATTGGTTCAGCTTAAAAATGTATTATCTGATGCAGTCTAGTGCAGTGAAAAGACAAATTGCAATGCTGGACATGGACACACCAAGTTGTCTTCTCAGTCCTTTATCAGCCCCCTTTTGGAACTGTCTTGAAAATAATTAAAAAATGTGGTCCCAAAGCCAAAGCAAAAATTTAATGTCCCTCCATTTATCAAGAATGAACTTCAGTCTCATCTTCTGCTGTCCCAAACATCACCCAGGGACCTGCCAAGAATCCCAGCACAGTACCAGCAAGCTGACCAAGCTCCATGGTTTCATACTATTGCTAATAACAATCAGAATAATAACAGCAGTAATAGATCATTGAAAGAAGAAATACAATCCAATTTGCTCCATTTTTTAACTGTCTCCTCAGTGAAATCTCCTGAGCTTTTCCTCCAAGCTCACCCCAGTGGAAAGATCATGAGTTCAGTCTTCCAGCAAAGCAGCTCATCCACACTTAAGCTCACGTAGACACCAATCTCACTTTACAACTGAGGTTAATCGGTCATGGCTGATGAGCTTTGTTTAATGAAAGACCATTTATATAGTGCCCTTTGGATAAAGGCTCCACATTTTAGCATTCTAGAAAAGGTAAATGGAGGAAATAAAGAGACATGAGAGGGGTTAATACCGAGGAGCTTGTTTTTCTGCTGCTGTTTTCCCAAAGAGATACTATGAAATAAAGATTTGCTTCTGGAGGATTTATTATTACTATCTCTCCTTCATGTGTTCACTTCCTCAGACCCCAGGTGTGAAAAGGGACTTCCACACACTGCCCAGAAACTTGCAGGCATCTGCATTTAATGTCAGCAGCAGCGGCTGCTTGAGATGAACATACTAAAAATTAACTGTCTGGGTTGTACATCTTCAATCTGAACCCATCTCTAAAATTTCCAGTGCTGTTCCGCTGTTTTATCCTCTGAAATAACGTAAGGTCACAGTGTTAATCACTCATTTTTACTATGCTGCTAATGCAGCTTTTAAATTTCAGCCCTGTTTGTTTTTTTTCCCCTGTTATGCTGAAAGCAATATAAAAATAATTAAAAAGAAACTTTGCTTCCACTGTTCTGCACTGGTACCCAGCGCTACCTGGCAGACCTTTAAAGTGTCGATTCTGCATGACTAATTGATTGCTTCATCTGGGGTTAATTAATTAATTAGTAGCAGAGCTGCATTAAAGATTGGAGGCATTCAGAACTCCCATAATGGACGGGAGCTTTATTAGTACATAAAATGAGTGTTTAAAATCCACACAGCAACTAATATGCTCTTGAGGCTTTCATTAAACAAACCTATAAAATTACTTGCTTCATTATGTATTTTAGTTACTTTCTTCACATTGTACGGTATCTCTTCACCTTTTTCTTTTGCCAGCCAGTTTTAAGTGCCTATTTGAAATCAATTTCTCTAATAATGGGCTTAATGAGCTCATCAATTAAGGCTGCCATAATGGAATGTAACTGTGTGGTTTCAGTTATCAGTTAAACTCTGGAACTAATTTCCATGCTTCATCTATCAAAAATGATTGGCTAATATTGTTTAGCTTCTGCTTTAGGATGATAGGGAGACCTCGGGCCCTTCTTCACTAATGTCCGAGGGGCTGAATTCCTTCTTGGAGAAGCAGAGAGGGAGGGAGGCGAGGTGGGATGGCAAGAACAATGAATGGAGAGATTTGGGCCTCTATCTGGATCTGGAGTAAGTGTGATCCTGTATTTCAATGCCAGCATGGTAATTAGTAGTAATGGATTACATTTTCAGACGTATTAGATAAAATGATCGTTCCACATGAAAAATCCCATTATGAGTTTCTTACCTCTCGCTCCCTCAGCCTCTCTCCTGCTTTTACTTGCTCTCTCCATTTTAATAACCACTGCCCTTTTCTGTGACCCCTTTAAATAATGGCATAAACGGTCAATAGACCTAAACATATAAATATTTCCTTAAAACAATGTCCTCACATTTATAGCAGCCAAACCTGAATGTTGAGAAGTGCTTTCTCTGTACAGGAAAGAATAAATACCTCACCAAAGACAAACATCTGTCAAGCCAAGAAAATCCCCACAATAAATGAAGTGTAAAAAAAAAAAATTTTTAGGACATATTGTTAAAAAGCAGAAAAAACCCAGGAAATCACAGTTTTTAATTCCTGTCTATTTAATTTATTAATACTAGGAATATTTATCTGTTCTTACTGTTAAGATTAAATGTGTCCAGGTAAACATGTTCTACAGTTTCCAGTTGCTGGTGAGATTTTACTTCTTTTCTTGTATAATAGAAACTTTCCAGGCTATCAGTAACAAAATTTGGCTCACAACCCAGATGTTGACTGAAATGTTAAAAACTCCTTAGCTGTCAGAAAGGTTGTGTAAACTCTGTTGTGGCTGTATTTACTTCTCTTACAATGGCATCTGTGCTCTCCTGGGCATTTTCCATGTGTTTGTAAGGGATGAAGGAAGGAGATACCAGGCTGGAGGTTGGCTGGAGGGAAACAGTAGGGATTTTCTCAATATATAGGCCCTTTAGATTCACTATAGTGGGCTATTCCTCAAGTGACTTGAAACCATTGGCACCATGTGAGGGAGAAGATTACATTTAGGTGTCAAAACCTGGCTGCTACTTTTATTTTTGAGGCGTGAAAGTTCTGTGTTAGTGGATATTACCCAGTAAAACTCAAAAGTGGAAAAGTGCATAAGTACCAAAAATGACACCCCAGAAACAGTCCAGCTGAGAATTATTCCTCAAACTTTTGTTTTAGAGAGCCCAGGAGGGGAGATGATTTTCAGCAGATTATCAGCCAGAGCAAACCAAAGAGGGTCTTTGAAGGTACAGGAGGATTTTGTGAAGATTTCCTTCTCCAAGGGAGCGATTAGTATCTGGCTGTTGCTCTGAGAGTTGTTTTTTAATTGATTGTGCATTAATTTTCTGGCTCTGATCTTGCACCAGCACTTACAATTGACTCATGTGAACTGTATTATTTTTATCAAGCAAATTTCCTTGCATGAATAAAATTAATACCGCAAACTTTCTTCTTGTTGAGCAGCAGAAATTGTGGTAAAGCAAAAAAACCTCCATTTCAAACTTCTTTATAATAACCATTTTAAATAATCAAGCTCTAGAACACAAAAGTGAGCTCTGTCATACAGGTAGAAAGCATTTTGTTTTCAAATAAACAACATTACCAAATACTTTAAAGAGAGTCTTTGGTACAAGAATTTCATGTGTGTTGTGTGTTTCCCTTCAAGTTAGATTTTATACACAACTATAGAAACAGGGTGTTGACAAAGGAAATTTCAAGTGAAAAAACTCCAAACAGATCCTGTAATTTTCTTGTCTTTTTTTAACTATTTTCATGATTCATACCTTTTCCAAGAAAAACATAGAGAAGTATTAGTGAAGGTTGTACCTAGCTGAAGATTTAATGCCTCCTCACTTTCAGTTTGGGATGACAAAGCTTAGGAAGCCCAAGATTTCTCAAGATGCTTAAAAACTAAAGCAGGCATCCTTTAGTTACATGTTATATATCACAGAGGGATAAGAGTCTTAAGCTCAATTTTCTTTTCCAACTGATATGATTTTAATGTCTCTGATGTAATGTACCTGTAACACTTGTAAAGCCAATGTTATTCTAGTGCTGCAATTTATAAAATCACAGACAAAGAGAAATGCCAGGGATAGATGTAAGGTTGTACAGTTAAATCCCATGCTCTGAACTCTGATTCAGCTCCTGATTCTTTTGCTGATTCCTCTGATCATTCAGTCTTTTAAAATCCCTTGCTGCCTGACTAGTTAGTGGGGATGGGGAGAGCCTGTGGCCCCACTTTGTCTGCAGTTGATCTTTAATTTTGCTCTTGTAAGCATTTTTCTATCTCTTTGGTTTTACATTTACAAGCAGGCTGAAAACTCAGTTGCCCAAGGACTGCTTCCATCACAATTGTGTCCTTGCCTTCCCCACAACCACTGCAAGGAGCTTCTGTGGGCTGTGGTTTGCCCCTTTTCCCTCTCGCAGGTCATGAACAAGGGGGGCAAGGAGCTGACAGTGGGACCAGCCCTTTTTACAAGTCAAGGACCATAGGCAGCAGCATATCCCAAAAACAGAGATCTTCTTAGGCAAATCCTAGAGTGGGAGAGGACTCTGTGAACTCCAGTTGTTTGCTGCTGATTTGTAACCTTAAAGGCAGAAAGGTATAATTTTCACACCTTGTCCTAGGACCTGCACTGGCCTTTGTTCTGTTTTATCATTTTTTTTTAAAGACAAGGTGACTTGAAGGCAATCCCAAAGAAGATAGCAGGTTTATTCTGAATCCTTGATGGCTTCTCCCCACTACATTCTTCCCTTTAAAATAATATTGCTATTATTAGAAGGCATTCAAAACAGGGAGACAGTGTCACTGTCCACCAAGGTTTCATTCTCTCTGCTTAGATATGTGCTATACCTTTGTCACAGGATAAGAGAAAGCGAACATGCCAGGCCTCAAAGCTGTGCATGAAAGAGCTCTAAATAATAGTAATAATAGGTATTTTAAAAAGTCTGTCTTTAAGGGCTGAGTGGGCTCTGTGTGCCCCATTTACACCTTTTTAATTCTTGAACAATAGCTGTGGGGTTTCTTTTGCTGCAGCACAGGAGCGAGGTTAAACATTATTTCTGTAACAGCCTTTTGTTTCCAGCTCCCATGGAGAGAGGGGGGAAAAATTGAGATAAAGAAGTGTTATTAAAATTGTGACACACGGCTCTGGGAGTACGTTAAAGATAGAAGGAGCCGGGACGTCAGGAAAGAAATAATGAAATGCAAAAATCACCCAGACTGACAATTGGGAGCCTATGTAGCAGCTTAGCCTGTTGGTCCAAGGCTATTTGTCATAATCAGCAGCACTTTTCTCATTAGCAAAAAGCCATTACCAGTGGACTTTATCAGCAGCTGTGAGTTATCAAGGGGCACACAGCAATCCTAGCGTGCAGTCGTGGGGTTCAGCCGGGGTCCGGCTGCTTTAATAAGCCGCCAACTCTTTCCCCAAGTTCCCAGTCAGGTGTCACTGCCATTCCTGGTGAGGCAGCCCAGTGCAGTCTATTATCCACCTCACTGCAGCACCTTCCCACTCCCCAGCACAGGGGCAAAGCCTCTGCCCCCCCTTCCCTTCCCTTCCCTTCCCTTCCCTTCCCTTCCCTTCCCTTCCCTTCCCTTCCCTTCCCTTCCCTTCCCTTCCCTTCCCTTCCCTTCCCTTCCCTTCCCTTCCCTTCCCTTCCCTTCCCTTCCCTTCCCTTCCCTTCCCTTCCCTTCCCTTCCCTTCCCTTCCCTTCCCTTCCCTTCCCCTTCCCCTTCCCCTTCCCCTTCCCCTTCCCCTTCCCCTTCCCCTTCTCCTCCCCTTCCCCTTCCCTTCTCCTTCCCCTTCTCCTTCCCTTCCCCTTCCCCTTCCCTTCCCTTCTCCTTCCCTTCCCTCTCATGGACCAGTTGGGCTCTGTCTTCCCCACTTGCCTGGCCCAACCCTGCTCTTCTCCTCCCCTGCTCTTTTCCAGTCTCTGCCCACTGCTCATTCTCCTTGCAGCCACCAAACTGTTCTTCTCTTTCTTGCTCTCTCTTCTCCATTTTCTGTCCATATAAAGCCCTGCCTACTCTTTCCTCTTTGGCCTCCAGTGCCACCTGCTTGGAGGTGCCATCGCGTTCCTGCCCGTGAGCAGTACAAGGTTGGATTTTGGAGGAATGCCTCCAAACCTGCTCCAGCTGTTGTGAGTCATCAAAAGTAACACGGTGACCTGGCTGTGTCAGCTCAGAGGGGGATTTTCTTTCTCTGCTCCTTGTTCTGTGTGTCCTGTGAGGTGGATAGTCCTATCATACCCTCTTTGGACACATTTAGACTTTTCTTTTCTGTAAATATTCTCCATGATCTTTTCTGGAAGTCATGCCTTGTCTCCAACAGGCAACTAGAGCAAAAAATTGCCCTTTTTCTGTCCAGGCTTTGCTGTCATTGTCACAGGTGGCATTGAGCAGAGGTGACCCATGCCAGGTCCTGGGCCTAGAGCAGGGGTAGGAACAGCTTCCAGGCTGGGAAAACTGGAGCTCAGCACCAGCTTGAATATAAGAATCCTTTCAGTGCTCTTGGATAGAGACATCCAGGGAGAGGAAAGAATGTATTCAACAACTTCATGAGGTGCATCCAAAGTGTCCTTTTATCCCAAGGAAGGAAAATTTGCCTCCCCTGCTCTGCTTTTTTTCAAATAGTAAAATAAATGTTTTGCTTAAGCTGTTGCAAGGAACTCCTTTGAACAGGAGGAAATTCAAAGCAATTCATTGCCAAATTCACTTTCTTCACTGAGACTGGAGTAGAAAATTTGAGATATTTTAAGAAAATAACAAATAATAGTTTGGGCAATGCACTGGAAGGTGAGCATGTCTGTATATGGACCTGGTGCTCAGTGCACTGCTCCACCTGAGCCTACTGGAATCATGAACAGGTTATGAACTGAAGGATTTGAGTTGATCTAAAATCTAATGCAATCAGTGAAGAGCCTCTCATTGACTTCAGGAGACTTTGACAGAGGTGCTAATTGAGGGGGAAAAATATAGTCTTGCACAAAGTTAAAAATCATGCTGGTAAAAAACAAATCCCTGTACTTGAAAGAGGTAGGGAAATGTGAGATGTTCTAGGTTGATTTAAGGACATCTGTATTTTCCAACCTGTGCCTAAATTGGCTCTGAACACACCCTTAGCTATACTGATTTAAATTGATGTACAATCAAACTTAAATAATTGATGCTGTCAGGGATTTGAAAATGTCTGCAGAGACCATGGGTAGCACCTTGCATTGGACTTTGCCATTTGGATACCTGCACTAGAAGTGGCTCCCCTGCAGAGGCATGGATCCAGGGCATGGATTATCAAACCTCTTCTAGGCACTCTGAATTGTTCAACAAATCTGCTGGTTGCTCTCCTTGGGGTATAACAGGAACAGATGAATGAGTTTGTCATGGACTTCAATTATACAGAGAGGTCAGATCATCTTGCCTTGCCTGATTTCACTGTCACCTCTCCTGCATCAACATCAGAAATAAAATCTAAGGAAAAAACCTGGATCTTGAGTTGACAAAACACTTGTTTATCTTTAAAATATTAATAATACTCTGATTTTATATGAAAAATTTAAATCACTGAAACGTTTTACTGAGCTAAGGCAGTCCCAACATATGATGCTTTGAATATTTGTAAATAGATTTTTAATAGTTTTATGACACCTTTTTTTGTTGTTGTTGTTTAAATATATGACTATTGCACAAGTTGGAAATCCATTCATTATTGCCTGCAATGTGCACCATTATCTCAGATAGGCTGTAGGAAATTTTTTCCACTATTGTCCTATGGCATGGATAAGTAAGTGTCTCATTTGGCGTGGAAAAACACTAAAAACATCAACAGGTTCCAGCTTTTGGAACCTGGAAGGAAAGGCTGAAAGAGCAGACTGCCTTCATGCTCGTTTTTTCTTTTCCTTCTTATTTAAATTCTATGAAGTGTTTTTGAGGTATTGTCTGGGAAATCATGTTATGCAGGAACACAAACAAATAACCAGGTTTTCTGAGACCATAAAAGAGTTTGCAGTGGTGGGGCACAGGGGGATGGGAGTGCCTGGTGAGCCAGCAAACCTGCCAGCTCCCAGGAGAAAAAGGATGAAGGAGATATTCAAAGAGGGACTATAGGTGGCTCTAATGAGAGATTTTTCCATCCCTCTTTTCTGATACCTTAACCATACATCTACAATGAGAAGATAACTCCTGAGGTTTTATATATATGATCTATACCACAGAGAGCATCCACTCCTTTGTAAGCATTACTGCTTGGAAACATCTGCCAAAAGCTTGTTTTCCCAGGAAATCCACACCAAACCACTGACTAGGTGACCACTGAGTTAGTAAGGAAGGGGGCTCAGGGACCAGACTTTTGTAGATATTATTTTCCCTAATATTATCTGTACAGGTAAAAAAACCTTCACTCTTTTTTAACCTTTCCTCCTGACACTTTTGGGATTTCTTTTTGTTTTCAACAAGTAAGATGCTGATAACAGGCACCTGAACTTAATGATCATTGTAGGTCACTTCCCACTGAATTATTCTATTCTGTAATATGCATATTTCACATACATATATCCTATTATCTGAGATTACAGAGGGAAAGCAGGCTGTTCATAGTTTGGAAAAGTTGTCAATTTATTTGTACTGTGAAAAGCTGAGATATAAGCATCTGAAACACAAGCAAATCAATTCTGCCTCAGCAAGGAACACCGAACACCCATTGACTTCTCCAGCAGGGGTGAGTGGTTAAGGCAGGAGGGAGGGACTGGGCCCCCGAGTGCACAATGCAAATTCTAGCAGATTGTCTCCATTCAAGGGAAAATCAAGGACAAAAAAAAAAATTTCTTCTGCTTCCCATTGTGTTTTTCCTTAGTGGTTTTAGGTAAAAGCACAGTGGACTTGACCTTTGAATACTTTCACCTCTAGTAAATTCTAGGATGCACTGCAGGAGAGTGAATCCAATGTGGTGCTTTCAGTATAAGATGTTTTACATCTTATTTGGGGTGTTTTGTCTAATGGTCTCTGTCTTTTGGATTTGTGCAGCTCTATATCTCAGGATATTGTTTAATGCAGATTTTCATATCCTAGAAAAGATAAGAAGAATCTGCAGGGAAAATGCTACAATTTCAATGATATAATAAGCATCTTACTTTTGAGATGTTTATAAGAAAGGACCTGATTAGTAAATGGTATTTATGTAAACTTGAACTTTTTTTGTAATTGAGCACAGAAAATAAATAATCTTATTATTTATCTTGCACATTGGTCCACTTTAAGACAGACAGATGCATCTTGTAAATGGGACTGTAATCTCAGCCATGAGAATCAGCAAAGGAATTGTTCTCAGGAGACAGAAGCAGAAGGAAAGAACTGGAGGGGAAAATCACTCACTTTCCTTGATCAGTACTAGTCCAAAAGAAAGGAAAAAAGAGAGAATGATCATATCACATCTATTTGTTCAGCCAGAACTATAACCAAAGACTTGTCATATTAGGGCTATTAAATATTTCAGATAATACACATTGATCCTGCAACCCATTTGATTCTCTCCCCATGTCTGTTCCTCCATTTTGTCCCCTGAAGGTTACTCGAATTCTCCATAGAGTAGAAAAACAGCTCACCTTTTTTTCAAACTTAAGCACAGCAATCACTAATATCTTTAATTATTATTATTATTTTGCATAGACAGCTTGTGCAAAACAGTGTTTAACTTGGATAAATGTAAGCAATGGATAATAATCCAAGATATTGCTATAGAATAAGATGAAAGGGTCTGAGCAATGCTAGGAAAGATATAGAAGTATTAGTGGAATTCCAACAGAAGGGAATATGTTATATAATACTGCTGAAAATATTAAAGTCTACTTCTTATATGACAAAAGTACCTCACAGAGAAGCAGCACTTGGCTCTACTCCCAACTCAGCAATTAACTTTGTGATTTAAACTTGTATTTCAGTGTTTGTCTGCTTTGAATTCTTGCAGTACTCACCAGAAGGGAATATTCACAGCTGTTCAATGAGTCTGAGGGCAGAACCACATCTGTGAGTCAGCAGCACAGTGCCAGCTGTGCTGCCCATGCTGGATGTAAATAAAAGCCTCCACGGGAAGTAGGGGATGTCAATTAAAGAGGCCTGTGTTAATTAAGTGTGTGGCTATAGACAGCTCAGTTTCAGCTGTGAGAGGAGTGGAGTTAGCATAGCAACCTCTGCTTTAAAAAGTGCAACAGGTTGAATGAATTCCCCTGGTGTCAAAACCATAATCCTAAAAAACTACAGAGTAAATTAAGATAGAATTTAGATTTGGTAATTTAGCCTGTGTCCAGAGGAGGCACTGGTTTATAGACCCTTATGCCAACTGCAGACAAGGCTAGAGAACCCCACAGCTCTCCTCATGCAATGCAAACACTCATGTAGCAATCCCCAAAGCCTTTATGGGAAGATGCAGGTGCTTTTCTGGAAGTGCTGAAGCTTCTGAAGGCTCTGTGTGTGTGTGGCTGTGTCTGTGTGTCAGCTTACATGCTACCAGCATCTCCAAGCAGCAGTGTTCCTTCTGAAAGAGAAACATTTGTGCACAAATGTGGTCTTTGTAGTTTATTCTGCATATCTTGGATATGGAGAAATTTTGAGTGGCTTGGCTTTCCTGGCAGAGCTGATGCCATTTGAGATCCTCTTTTATAAGAATGACTGAGTGATGCAGAGAGTTTAAGTGACAGTTCATTCTCTTCTAAGCTTCCCCTCTGCCAGTCTCAATTTGCAGGAGATGGGAAGGGAAACAGGGAGTGAGGTACTTTATAAAGACAAAAATCACAGATGTGAGATGGAGAAGACTCATTAGACAGTCTAGTCCACAGACTTCCAGGAAGAGGATGTGCTTTATGCAATCTGCCAGGAGATTCTCAAGAGTGAAGATGACAATGGGATCAAGAATCCCTAATGGAGAAGAAAGAGGTGATGCAAGAGGGAAAAGCCCAGATGTAATGGGTGTCTGTCCCTCCTTTGCATTATTCTCACCTTGTTCTACCTCCCTGTACCACCTCAGAAAGCTGGAAGTGCCTGGAAGAAGAGGTGATCCCAGACAGTTCATAGGGAAGTGTTCCCAGTAACCTTTCCCATTGTTTGTGCAATCATTATGCCTACTTTTATTAGAAATATTACAGAACACTGTCCCTTTGCCAGTCTCCATGGATATCAGTTCTTTGAACCTGGTTGGATTCTCCTCCAAGTTGCTTTTCTTGGAGTCCTAGATTATTGCCCTTGACTTCAGAAAGTATCTCTTTTTAGACTGGATATTGAAACATCAACTATGAAATGAGAATATTAAGAAGGGAAATAACCAGTAACATCCACACTTATATGATCTATAGTTAAGCCTGTGTAAAATTCTTTGGTGCAGTGATGGAAAATTTGTCTCTGATGCCACCCTTTCACTTTCTTGTTATCAGCTGAATCCCCTTATTTTTCACCTTCAGCTTCATCTCCATGAAGTCCTGTCCTGTATGTCACTGCTTCTCCATGTTTTTGTCATGTTTTTTGGACAATCTTCACTGAACTGATAAGATCAGAGAAATTTCTGACTAGTTTTGTGAAAACAGGCAGTAGGGAAGGGAGTAACCCTTTGTGGGAAGGGGTTATCTCTTCTGAAAAGCTTCTTTTATGAGTCCCATGGAAATCAGTGCTGAATTTTATGTCTAAACTCATCTTTGAGCATCATGTAAGGGGTCCTCCTTCTCTGTGACACCTTCAAGTCCTAAATACCCTGCATTTTACCATATTTTCCTTCCTAAGGTCTCAAAATTTCAGGTTATTTTCAAACTCATATTCTCTTTCAGATTTGTATCATCAGAAAAGAACCTCTAAATAAGCAGAAAATACCTAATATTTCAAAGCTTTCTGCTTTATCCCAAAGTAGCTGACCCAACCTTTAGTTTCACAAGTGGCACACTTTCCCCTCCTGCCCCCAGGGGTGTGCCAATGAGAAAAGGTTGCAGCCTTAGACTTCATTATTGCACCTTATTATGCTCAGGTTTCCTTATTTATTTACCCCAGGATTGAAAAATCTTGAGGAAAAAATCACGAAACTGCTTAATCAGTGGTGAGAGAACAAGTGCAGCCTCCTGACAGAAACAGGAGTGCCTGGGGTGCAGCAAGTTCATTATGGTATATTTCTCTTGCCAGAAAAAGCAAGGAGACTTCAGCAACTTGCAGTTTAGGACCACAAGAAATAGATAAGCTTTACAAAATTGCCAGAAGATTAATGGGCTTTGGCACTCTCAGTCTAATGGGGAACACCAGAATAAAACCTGGTTTTTCTGAAAATCCTCAGGGTTGCTCTGCAGGCAGTCAAACAAAGGATGTGGCAGCATTCCTGTCTGCTCCCATCTACCACCCCATCACAACAGCACACAGAAACTTGTCTCTTAGTTATGGAGATCTTGAACTATTATAAAAAACACCTTGCCCAGGCCAAACATCTTGGGATGGTGTTTTGCCAGGCACAACAAGCCTGGGGGAGATGATTGTCATAGAGTCATAGGATGGTTTGGGTTGGAAGGGACCCTAAAGGTCGTCCCAGTTCGGCCCCCTGCCATGGGCAGGGACACCTCCCACTATCCCAGGTTGCTCCAAGCCCTGTCCAACCCAGTCCTGAACACTTGCAGGGATGGGGCATCTGCAGCTTCCCTGGGGAACCTGTGCCAGTGCCTGACCACCCTCACAGTAAACAATTTCTTCCTAACAGCTGATCCATACCTATTCTCAGTTTAAAGCCATTCTCCCTTGTCCCATCACTGCACCCCCTTGTAAAAAGCCCTTGTAAAAGATGTGGCCCGTGCTGCAGCCAGGACAATGTCAGGTTGCCCTTGTGTTATACATGCATATGCAAGTTTGAATTTCTTCAAACAGAAAGAAAACAGATTCCATGCCTTGAAAAACTTTGCCTCAGAGCAGTCAACTGGAGCAGAGGAGTTCCCACCCTGAGGCACATGAATGAATGCCAGCACCCAGCTCCTGCTCAGGGACAGCTGAGAGCCCTGCAGGACACTGCTCTTTGTTAGCATAATGTGGGAAAGGATAAGCCTCATTCTAACCTTTAACAACTAGAATTGTTTGCAAACCTGAAGTAGTCCAACACACCTGGTTTTGTGTCTGTAATTCCAGCTGAACTCTGAATGCTTTCCATTGGTGATATAAAGCCAATACTGCATAAAGCTGATTTAAAAGAAATTTGTGCATGTAAGTGCTGTTGTCTTCACTGCAGGGAAAGAAAAAAGCACACCCTCCCCTCCCTGTTCTTCCTAGGCAGTGAGATAGCAATCAGAGACATGCATCTTATGGTAAATTAAGAAGTACAGGGACAAAAATAATAAACAAAATCCTTCAAAATGCCTACTGGAGCCTTACCCCACTGAAGTTGACAGGAGTCTGTCCATGTATGTCCAGATGTCCACGCATTTCAGACAGGTTCTATGAGACTAGTCAAACCTTTCACTAATATTCCAATGTTAAATAATTTAATTATTTTACTTCTGTTCATGTTAAATCTGAGAGTCTAACAGAAATGAAACAAACATATAAAAAGGCAAGGCTGAATTCTTACTGGTTATTTCCCTTTCCTAGTAGAGCTATAGTTTCAAACTGAAAACAGGGGAATAAAGCCTGTGGCTGTGACAGGGTTAATAGTAAAGACTTTTTTTTTTTTTTTTTCGTTTGAAATGGCTCCATGGTTCGAGAATGACTCTTTGCTTCCCCTCTTAATCTGTATTTTACGAGTGAGAAGCTTTGCATTATGCAAATCGTTAGATAGGAACAGGTGACATTTCAGCAAAGAACATGATCAGCGGCCCGGGCCTGGATTGGGCTGCTGATTTATACATTAGTATTTGTCACAAGGATCGCAAGTACTTCAGACTACACTCTGCAATTTGCTTTTCTATTTTTTTTTTCCTCCCTGCAATCCTTAAGGTGGAAACTTCATCAAAGTATTTAAAACACACTGGTTGGACCAAAGGGAGCAGATTTTGTTCTGGAATCAGGGCTGAAATGGCACAGTCTTGTTTTGATGGCTCTTTGCTGGTGTTAATTGTCCCTCTGTGCTTTAGGCTTCTGCACATCTGCACAGCTCCAGATCCAGATGTTTTGCAGCAGGGAAAACCCACTGGCCCTACTGCAAAATGGGGAATTCTGAAGGGCAACCTGGACTTTCATTTAAATTTCATGAACAACAAAAAACAACAGACATCTTCAAAATGAAAAATGCATCAGAATGCAACTATTTATTGTTCATTTTTATTTTTTCCCTTCTGGACCTTCTCTAATGGCAGGCAGGCTCAATAGAGATTGATTTGTATGTCATGAGATACATTTTGGACTGTAAATTATTTCTGAAAAAAAAAACCCTACTGGAAAAAAGAAGGGGATTTACTGCCATTGAATGTAACACCAGGAACAGTTGTTTTTCTTCCTTTCATCTTCTAGTTCTCTGCAGCATTTTGGTTTTTCCTTTTCCAGTGGCTTTGCTCCTGCCCTGCTAAAGCTTTAAATAATGACAGTAGTTTAATCAGGGAACAGGAGGGGTTACTAGGTGGTCAGAGTGTCAATGAACAGCAAGTTTAAGCAGTGCTGTTCCCAGCAGCCTGCCTGTGCTCCTCAGCAGGGACAGGAGTGTTTGGTGTGCAGGACAGGGTGGCTGCGTGCTGTGAGCAATTACAAACACTCTGCTTGCCAAAGGCAGAACGGCAACAAATACACCCAAATGCAGCTTGCTCTCAGGACTTCACAGGAGCCTTTAGTGCAAATAGAAACTGTTTTAAGCTGCCTGGCTGCCCAAAGGTGCTGGGACAGGGTGGTGCCTGCTCTGTGGCACAGCCCTCACTCCAGTGCTGCGGGGACATGGGCTCACAGGAATGTCACCAGAAACATTTACTGCAAATCAGGGGAGGCAGGAAAGCAGAGGCATCCCTTTCCTCATTTGGTGATTCTGGCAGTGTCTGTTTCTCCCTGTCACTGCCTGTGCCCATCCCAGGCAGAGCCCCTCCTTGACTGGGCACCCCTTAATGTGACATTTTTTTGTTCTCAGCACTCAGCAGAGGCTCTGTGAATGGCTCCTCTAAAGGTAATAAATAAATAACTGGGCTCTGGGAGCATTGTTCCACTCTGTGTACAAAGGCTGCTCTGTCTTGGGTCCCTGATCTGGGCAGGAGCCAGGCAACAAGAGCTGCTGTAGCTTCTCATCCTTTTAAATCAAAGATAAATCTTGGGCAAAAACAACCTTAAGTTTTCTTAAGGCTTTTCCTAAGGGCTGTGCTACTTCAGAAGCTGGTATATGTTCTTCCCCTCCTCTTTCTTGGTGTTGACTTTCAGCTCTTTCTTTGATGCATGCAAACACGAAACCAATTCTTCTCATCAATGCTGATAGATTAGGGACCTGGACATCTTACATCTGTTACAAAGGAAGCATATTAGGTCATGTGAACAATTTTGGTTTATACCTTGCCATTTGCTTGTGACATCAATGATTTTTAGGGATTGAACTTGAATGAGAAGCTACCTTCACACCTGTATTTTCTAATTTCTCCTGCTTTCATCTCTATGGATTTTAAAATCACATAGAAATAACTCATTCCAGAGGATCCTCTTTTGCCTAAGCCTCTCAGGTATATTGACCATGCACTGTCCTTGAAAGCCACGTTTCCCTGGCTTTTGAAAACAATTCTACTTACAAATATCTCATTTTAGGATGAGTGTAGAAAACAGCCTCTGTTGAGTATAGCATTCAGCATATGGCTCATACCTACCTGCAGTCATGTCCACAAATCCTTCAACGGGATCACCTTTTACCTTGAGTTTCTTGGTTTTTACCTGGAATAATGTCTTAGGTTCCTTCTTAATGTGTTTTCTTATCTCCTTAAGGTAACTTTAGCAGAGATAAGAATGTTCTGCTGAGAATGGCACCAACCCATACCTAATTCATGTCAGAAATCATTACCTTTTCTTAATATCATCCCAATTAAACATTAGTTCAATCCAGATGTTCTCAGCTATGGTCACAGCAATGCCTTTGACATGAGACTGTGCCATGGGTGATTCTCCTGGTGCTGGGGCCAGCTGTGTGAAGGCTCCTGGTGCTGGGAGCAGGAGGAGCTGCACTGGCCTTCCCAAATGTGCTCCAGATCCGTGGCACTGCTGTCTGAAGGGATGGGCAGCACAGCCTTCAAAGCCATGAAGGGTCACTCAGGTGAGGTCTGCTGTGGGCATTGGTTCAGAGGTTTGGGAGTTTATACCCAGTCACTACATACCAGAGCTATAAAATGACTTACTGGTGGAATTAGCACAGTGAGCAGTCCAGACATAGATGAAATCAATCCCACAACACTGGCACAAATCACACTGTGGTCATGTTTAATGACATCCACGATGAACGACTATGACTGTTTTTATAGCGATGCTGTATCTCAGATACATTTTTGATTGCCATATCAAATACTCACTGAGTTTCCACAGACTTCACATTCCACTGTGCTTTGAGGATGGGATATCTTGCTCCTATCTCACTAACTTCCTCTGCTTCGTTATTTGTGTATCATCTCTCTGTTCATAGTTTCTTTTACTGTAACACAAACCCTTAAAAAGCTCTTATGGCATTTGTTAGGCTGGGTAATTTCTCTCCACGCCAATGAGATTATTATGATTATCCTCATTTTACAGGATGGGAAGATGAAAAATGTGGCAAAGTGCTTTGTGTGGAAGAAAGATGCTTGTGTGTATCCAAAGTGATCACTCACAGTTTTGTACTTCCTCTCATTTTTATACACCCAACAGTTTGCTGAGGCCAGAAGGTGTGTGCATGTGTCTGGGTGGAATCCTTTCCTAAAGGAGGTGTGAGCAGCAAGTCTCCACGTGTCCTCACAGAAAAGGCAGCATTATGAGCTACAACATTTGTCATCTCATTTTTAATAAGACCCAACCGCTGAAACCTCTGTATACAGAGGCAATGCTGGTTTTATTTGTGTTTAAACACAGTTATTTCTCTGATGGGCTTAAAATGGGGAGAATAAATGATACATTATTAGACTTGAGGAACTGAGGTGTCTTATCCAACAGAACCAGAACTTTATCACAATTCTTAAGCATCTTTCTGCAACCACAGTGGGCAATGCTCTTTGGAGTCTTGTGAAGAGGGACTGGAAGTTAAAGAATTTGTGCCATCTGTGGATTTTAAAAGTAAGAGGTAAACACCTATCTTGGATCTATTTGTGTTCTTTCCGATGAGTAAAAGTAAGACCAAATTAATAAGAACTTTTTCACTGGTATAAATTGAACTCCTGTAGATGTCTCTAATAGCAGATTCTTTTAGAGCTCTTTTAATTCACTCTCTAATTGCTGAAAAAAACATACTAATGGACATTAAGATGTGCAGAGTAAGGTGCAGTGACCTACTTGATGGCTGTTTTTTTTCCTGATAGGGTCTTCTACACTGCCAAGTGTTTGTAATACAGGTGGCACATGTCTGTAAGGACAAGCACCTTGCCATAGCCCTGCCTCTGGTCAGCACTGCTGACTGTGTTGGAGGCAAGGGTCATCTATCCCCATCTTTTTAAGACCTCAGGGGAGCTGTCTTTTCATGGATGAATACAAGAAAATTGTTTATGACTGTTACCTACAGGATACTGGTAATACAAGGCAGAGTGAGAAGTTGTCATTTGTCAATATTAATCTGGAGTGTTGTATGGTGGAAGGCAATGTCTGTTTGGGGTTGTATTGTCTGTGCAAAGGAATGATGTTGACTTAATTGAAATCATCAATTTCTATCTCAAAACCTTGGATTTCTTGTTGTCTTAAAGCAAAATATCATATCAAGCCTGTTTCTCTGTTCAGAAAACCTATGAACTCTAAAAAATAGGTAATAAATTTGGTCCAAACAAAAAATTTGTCACAGAGCTTGAAATAAGGAGAAAATATGAGAATAGTTAAGACAAAGATCTGTTGGTCTCCTTGAATTCATCCAATGATGAGAGAGCTCAGCACTCCTAGCTGAGACTGACTGTGAAATTCATGTGGCTGTTGTGCTATTGTTGGTTTTCCATTCACCTGTCTGTTTATACAGATGTAAAGTCAATCATTGCTTCTGCATGCTTCATTTATCTAGGTTTGGGTTGTATTATATTTTTTTCAACTTTGTCATCCTTGAGTTGTCCATAAAACTTTTGGTTCACTATTGACTACCATGATGTCTACTGAGTTGGTTGGACTTATACTTTGAAATAAAATTTGGGTAATATATGAATAATAACTACATATATATAATTTATAATTACAGGGGCAAGAAATTATGTATTTGGCCAGGTCATCACAGGGAGTTCTCTCTTATATGTTATGTGTTATTTTTTCATCTCTTTACTTACCTACAGAAGTATGTACTAACCAACTGTTTCCTCAGCATGCTGAGGAACTTGGCTATAATGTATTCATATACCATTTGCAACTCTGGATGCTGATCCTAATCCCCAGATCACAGTTTATCTGTGACAACTCTTTCCTTCAACCACAGCAGAACAGAGGAGAAAGTGTGCTTGGACCTTCAGCTGAGCAACTGGGCTGGGTCCCAGGAGCCTGGAACTGCAGAATGAAAATATACATCTCCTGTCCTCCCATTTTCAGGCAACCCCAGCATCCACAGTGGTGATGGATAGCAGGGTTCAGGTGCCTTTCCCTCCATAACTTTGTTTTAATCTGCTGATGGAATGAAAAACAGCAAGACCTGTGCTGCCAGAAAGACAGCCCCAAACACACTCTGAGATATTTGGAAAGGAAGCAGGACAGTGTTTACCAAAGTCTCAGCTTCCCAGTGGAAGCTGTTCAAATTTCTCTGTAATACACTTTACTGGCCCTTATCTGATAGTATTTCTGGGGGACTTTTAATGGCAAAGGACTTGCAAGCCATGGACATGTACACTGTACTTTCTGCAGGCTGAAGGAGAGGTGAGAGAAACCTTGTAAGGGAAACAAGACTGTGAGGCAGGTGGAAAGCCTTTAGCCAAAGTGGGGAAACTTTGCCAGACAACCTCTAAAACTTGGGTAGATCAGGCAGGGCTTGGAATTTAAAGGTTTGCCCAACCAGACTTTAGAACAATGGCAAGCTAAGGGGTGATTTGAGTAAAAGGATTTAAACCTGTGGTTCAAGGTTCTAGGTTGATAAATCACAGAATTATATAGTAATTATTAACTGAGTATTGCCACAGAAAGTAGGGAGTTATAATGGCAAAATGACTTATTTTGCCTTTGCTGAGGTTGCTGAAGATGCATCTTACAGGAGAAGTTCTTGTGACTCGCGAATTGTTATACGGATTCCACCTTAAATGGATTTTATCAGAGTGTGCAGCGGTAAGCCCATGCTAATATTGGCTCCAATAAAGAACAAATCAGTGCCCAACTCGACTCGTCTTATCGCACAGTCAAAACTGATGGCTGAAGAAGTCATAAAGATCCCATTTAATCTCTCGCCTATCTATCACTGTGAATGTCTTTATCCTCTTTGTGCAGTGGTAATATCTGCTCATTATGAAAGCAAAATAGATCTGGCATGAATAAAAGCGGAATGAAGTGCTCACTTTGATTTTGACAGCATGATCAGTGGAAGCAGTAATCTGTGAGAATCAAAAGGGCTAAATTATTCCATAACAGTAATTTGAGGGAACAGCTCAGAGCATACACATCTGCTTTCATATATTGTGACGTGCACTGATAAAACATCCTTCCCAATTTTCTCTCTCTGTGCTTGACTAATCTGCAACAGCTCTCACAATGTCTAATCATGCCATCAAAAAGGAGAAGAAGTTCAATGGAGACTCAAATGAAAGAAGATTGGAAAACTATCCTCAATTGAAATTACATTTGTAAATGAGCCATAGTTTTTCTGTTCAGAGTGCATTATGGCAAATCTGCCTGAAGAAGTAGTTATGCTGAAGAACAGCAACATGTATCTAGATTGTATTTATTCCATTACTGCTCAAGTAAAATTATGGGAGCTTGGAAGCCCTGGGGCATCTTTTCAAAACTGATACACCAAATTCATAGTCAGATTCCTGTGGTATAATTACAACATCTCTGGCCAGCTGAAAGATTCCCAATACATATAAATTACAGTTGCAGTGTAAAAGGTTTTTTTCTTTTAAACATTCCTGTTATGGGAGATTTCTTCCTGTATTTGCAGGCTGGGCCATGGCCGTACCTTTTTCACTTTCTTCCTTTGCTCATGGTATTTTTGGGGCTAATTAACCAGGCCTATAACATACTCAAATCACTAAACCTAAGGTCATTTTGAAGGTGATTTAAGGATGTATCCAGTTGATCCCCATGGACAAAACTATAATTTTGAAGCATGTGAGGACTGGTGTGAAATATGTGCCACACAGATCAAAAGTGAAATAGTCACATTAAAGCTCCTCTATTGAATATTCACATTGTGGTTGTTGACCTGCTTTTTAACACATGGTAAAAACATCTTCTACCTAAAACTTACGGGCTTTATTTTTGATCCTTGCTAATTGAAGTCTGTCCTTTGGCACTCCAGTCTCTGCAGACACATTGTCACCTCTGCAGGGACCTGGAGAAGTGTTATCCTTCCCTTCAAGCATCTGCTTCTGAAGCTGCATGATTTGCCAGCCAAGGTATTGTGTCTCTCTGTCATTTTGATTGGACTCACATGCTTCTGAACTCCTTAAAGCTGGCAGCACTGGGCAAACCCTCACTGGAAACATCAAAAATGAGCCTCTCCCTTATGCCTTCTTTCCTGGTATAGCCAAAAAATCTTCCTGAGTGCCTCCTTTGCAGACCTGTCATGGGTTCAGTGATGCAGCTCCCTGTGTGATTTCTGTGATGAGGATGAACCCACAGACCTGAAAGGGCACAGGTAAGAAAATGGTTCTGATGCCAGCTGCTGAAATTGTTTGCTGTACTGTTCATGCTTGGCAATATTTGAAAATATTAGCCAAGAGGGTGTATTCACCCTAGGAAACTGTGTCTGGACACCACTCTGCAAATGTTTAGGACTTGGTGAAGTCCACGTAAGTCTTCTTTCCCTAATAAAAATATGAGTGAGCTGTTCTTGATATTGTTGCTAGAGCAATATTAACTACAATATTCAATATTCTGTTTGGGTTTTAATAATCTTCTTTTTTTTTTTACGCATTTTTAGCTCATTTTCTGCAAACACGAGTTCTTATCTAGTGATCACTTCCCATAACAACCTTGTCTGGTCAGGATTTTTTCAGTCTGCCTGACAGAAACATAAGTCTCTGCAAAACCGAAGTAGTAATTTTTGAGATTACTAGGTATCTATTGGGAAAAAATCAAAATGGTTTTATTTTACAATATTTATAATAATGTAAAATATTGTAAGATTTATAAAATAGAATTCTTATAGTATAAAATGCATATATCAAATTTGCATGATTTTATTGGACTTTGAGCTGAAATGAAACATTTTCTTAGGACTTGTCTTTGTACAGATGATATCCTAATGGTCTCTGGAGATTTTATATTTCAGCTCCTTCTTGTTCCCATTATTACCATTAACTTTAATTCATATCCCATAATAAGAGGGAGTGTCTTTTAACCTTAAACCCCTGGGGTGCATCATAGTCTTGTGGCCATGGCAAATGTAAGGGAATATGGCTGAGTAGAAGCATATGTGAGATACTGAAAGAACTTTCCCAATGGCTTGGAAACTCTGATCACTTGTTGCTTCTTATGTGTATGTTACACCTAATATTAAACTTACAACCCTTGGACATGGATCTGAATGTTTTATTGGCCAAATTATTTAGCAAAATTTTCATGCTGGCTAAGTAATACAGACTGCAATTTTTGATGTAAGAAAAATATCAGTTAAAATTGGTTTTCAAGCAAACACATTTGACCAGTTGTGTCAGGAATATGCGCTTATTAAATCATCATGAACAGGTAAAATTTCCTGTGACAAAACAAAACAAAACACATAGCTCACACCATCTGTCCAATCATTACTTAGCAATAAGTTCTGATGAATAAAGAAATAAAGGCTAGTCTAGAATTTTGAATAAATTTTGGAATCTTACAGTTTTTAAAATAATAGAAATAACTGACTGTGTATTACTTTATTTTTGAGTATTCTGGCTTTAGTCATTGTACCAGTGATTTTTTGGCAGGATGAATTTTTGTCTATGTGAAATATACAATAGGACATGAATAACATTACAGGTATTTTAATTCATTGAAATCTTCACTTTATAAACTCAAGGAAATTAGAATGTAAATTTTTTTCTACCTTCATCTGCAGTAAAAGGCTGTTTTTAAGGTTCCATTGTCAAGACAGGTGTGTAATGCACTATTTAAGGGCATAGTTGTTCATGCAGCAGCCAATACTCTCAGTAGAGGTTAGGAAATTTGCCTTACAGGTCGGCAAGTTTTTTGACAAAATTTATGCATAATTAATCTTAATTCCCCAAGCACTTCTGCCCATAACTAACTTTGCCTCTATGATTAGCTACATCAGGTTCAATAGAAATAATTACACCCTAACTTAGGTTTGTGCTTAAGCTTTTGCAGGATCAGAACCTAAAATGTCAAGATCTCTGAGGAAATGTCATATCTTTTTGCTTGTTCCTCTTCCAGCCCTAACACATTCTCAGATACGAAAAAAAAAATATAACAAGGGGTGATTTTAATCTGTATGCACAAATTCTCCAGGTTGTCAATATCTCTGTTTCTGGACTGGTTCACCAGGTAATTTTCTACGACCTGTTTACATCCAAGCCATTCCAAAACAACATATATATCAAGAATTAGCTTAGCACGTTGTTTTTCTCTGCCAAAGACCCACAAAGAGACTGTGGGGATAAATGAGCCTCTTATGGTGATTAACAGTACAGTGATGCATCGCAGACAACTGACTACAGACTGCCTTAGCCACAGTACTTGTGTTCATTCCTAATTTCTCTGTGGAGGGTCAGACTCAGGGTCAGATTCAGTGGACTAAACAGGTTTATGGCTATTGGCGTGGAGAAAAAGGAACAAAAACCAAACACAAGCTGATAAAACCCTGGCTTACCTCTTCTGTCAGTGTTACCATTCAGCTTCAAAATTTTAAACCCCCAGTCTCAGGGTTTTTTGCTGGCTGAGGATGGCTGCTGGTCTCACTGCTAAAAATTGCCTTTTTCTGCTCATTTGACCAACACCCTTCCAAAACAGCCTCCTGAAGTGGTTTCAACATGGCTGTGGCACCAACTGGGGAGCACAGGCTTTATAAAAAACACTGTAAATGCTACTGTGCTCTTTTATTGCCTTGCACATTGCCACACACATTGAGACAAAACATGACTCTGATGAGCAGTGGTATTACATGATGAGCATGTATTTATTTGCATGACAGCATCCAGCCTCTAATTGTCTCAGAGCTGTACCCAACTACAGGCAGAGGGCAGACTGGGGTAGAAAGTGGCAGCAGGGGCACAGTTAAAAGTATGAAGAAACCTAAATATTTGTGCTCTGTAGTTTTCTCAAATGCTTCCTACTGTTTCTATAAACTTGCTTGTGACACATGGTTACTATAACTGAGATTCTCCTAATTTTCCCCTTCTCATATAACTATAACTGCACATTTTTGGTTTTGCACATAGTACCTAATTATTACTTGAAGAGATAAAGATACTGACAAGTCATGATGGCAATGAACATGGCTCAGAAGATGGTTTGCACCAAAACAATTCGTAGCTTTCCTTCAACAAGCCTGAGGAGCACAAGATTGCCAAAATCAGTACTGTTTTTCCAGTTTTTAGAGGAAACCTCCCCAAACATGATATTTCACATTTTTGTGTGAGCTGCATCTGAGTTTGGGCCATTTCTACATCCTATAAAGCAACTGTTCTCCAGCCACTGAGGATATGCAGGCTGAGGGTGAAAGTCCATGGAACCTCAGGGGAACAGTGAGAGTTCTCAGAACTTTGCTTCAGGTGGGTTCACAGAGTGGTTTTGGCACTGAGTTTTTGGCACATTGGCTGTCTAGGACATGTCAGTAGTGATGTGTGAGCATACTGACATGTCTGAGTGGAGCCTCTGCTCCAAGTCCCAGACCTTCACTGAAGGTGATTGCAAACATCCATTACACAGAGGGAAAGGATGCTGTGCTATCTATCTGCTGGTTTAATAATATATACTAGCATATATGTTAGAGACCTTAAGCAGGCCATGGGAAATTTGGGACCTGGCCTCCCCTTGGCCTGAAAAAATTCTTTATCTCTGGGCTGTGCTGAGTAAAGGGGAGAGGGAGGGGACTGTGCCTGAGCCTGGCAATTCACTGGTGGAGGGAGAGCAGAGGGGAAGGGGGGATACAGCTCTGCAGGTAAAACAAGAAAAATGGTCACCCACAAGAAAAATCGTCATCCTGGATGCAAATGGAACCCCGGGCTCCATCTCACTCCTAACGCTTTTCCAAGGGATTTGTTTCAGCCACCCTGGGCAAGACCCCAGCAAAAAGGCCCAGCCAGGCTGCAAGTGCTCTCCCTGTGCTGGTAGAGCCCCTGGTGGAGAGTCCAGATGTGCTAACAGAGAGATTTTCTGCCCAGGCAGCTGTGATCCCAGCACAAACCTCTCTGCTCACACTGCTCTAAGTGCTCTTGTGCAGGAACAGCACATCCACAGCTGGGGCACAGCAGCATCCCCAGGCAGGACAGATGTAATCCTGAACAGAGTGGGGATCATGAGTCTGCCAGAATTCTGCCAGCAGAGTGCAATAAGGTCTCAAAAGTCAGCTGTGACCCATGCTTAGGTCTGAAACTAGCTCGAATTCTAGCCCGTTTCCTACCCATGTCACACTTCTAAATGCCACCATGCCACAGAATTCGTGTTTGCCATAGGATTTGTGCAGTATTCTGCTTCACTTTATAAACATATTTTATGTAAATCAAGTGTTAATTACCCCTGCTCTGTATTTTGTGTTGAATATCATTTTTTTAATTACAGGCTCCATCCCAGGTTGAGCCTGCATGCCTGTTGTTGAGCCAATTATCATAAATTCCCCTGTAACAATTAACAATATTGGTACAGAGCTGCATGTATTTTAAATGTTATAATTATGCTCAGCTCTTTTGTTAATTGGCCTATCTGACTCTTTACTTTTTATGCCGCTCATCTGCTCATTACCACAGCCATTTAATTCAATTAGCACCTTAATTAGAAGAACAGCCATGTCCAATGTCGTAGGACTTGTCAGAGTACGCGGCTTGATTAGCAAAGACAAACACACCATGCAAATCAGTCTGTAACATTTGGGGGCGGCAGGAATGGAAGGCAGCCAGCTGGTGAAGTGGAAAAGGAGCGTGTCTTCATCCCCCAAAGCTTTGCCAGGAGAGAGAAAATAAAGAAGGCATCAGACTGAGGAAGGAATAAAATAATTTACAATTCCACGAGTTAAGGCATCACTTAACATGAATGGTGTGTAACTCCTGAGGATGGTGTTACTACTAAATTATCTCCTACTCCCAGTGCTCTTAAAAAAAGGACAGAAAGTGAGAGAGATGTGTAAAAATAATACTGTAATCTCCTACCACATCATATGTCCTTTTCAGAGTAGGAAGTCAAACCCCAAAGTCTAGATTCAAAGGGAGAGAGAGGAGGAAAAAGAAACACCCTGATCCCAGGGGTAAATCCACACAGCTCCACTCATCAATGCCACATGAGGAGTGGGTCCAGGGTATTTTAAAATCACCCATTTGACCTAGACCCTCTCATTTAAGATAGCAGCATTGCTGAGGAGAGACATGAGGAGCTGTAGAATTGTATTTAAAAAAAAAAAAAAGCCGCATTTTCCAGGAGCAGTTTAAGTCTCAGTTTTGTTTTGTGCCAGTCTATTTAAATCTTTATTCCCTGCCTATTAATTCTCCTAATTAGAATTAAATGAAGCATGCTAAATTGCTAGATTAACCAATAATTAAGCAGGCAAAGCACTAACGTTTAATACACACAGGCAGCTCTTTCTCTTCTGTGATAGCACCATGTCATGCCTGCTCATTTTATTTCAAAGGAATTAAGAGGCTTGTCTTCCGTGATCAACACCCCCTCCCATATTAACTTACATAAAATAAAGACTTTCCCAAAAGGGGATCAGTTTCCAGCTAGTTATCAAGGAACCTTTGATTTTATTTTTTAATTCCTTATCTGTGAACCCTTGTGAAGCCTATTTGAATCAGTTGGCTCAAGAAATCCAACAGCTGTACATATATTTAGCAGATAGTAGATTTTAATTAAAATGATATATAGTTTGTGTGGTGCTCCTTTTATTCTGTGTTATTTCTTTATTTCTGCTCATGTAATGAAGTCCTACACTTATTTCCAGAGGATGGCAGTCCCAATCCCTCCCTCTCACCTCCCCCCTGTCATGCCTCGCTCCTTCAATATTCATTTTACATATTTACATATTACACATCATTTTGTCTTTATGGCATGCACTTGCCTGTGAGATCTCTCAGGATCACACAGCCTTCTCTCTGTGTAAGCAAGGGGCTGTGCAGACCCATCATGGGCAGCCTTGGTGATTTTGAAGGTTATTCCTTGGGTGTGTAAGTGCTGGAAAGCTGGGTCAGGAGCAGGACCAGCGTGTTTGGAAGGGGTTGGTGCCTCTCAGGAAGGTGCTGGTTGTGCCTCAAGCATGGAACTCGTTCATGTACAGAGGGCAGCAAAGGCTCATGACAGGGATTTCATAAAGCTGCTCAGTCCCATGGCTACTGAACACATATGTTTTTGTCTTTTATTCTTTGGGGTTAAGCCGTTAGCAAAAATTTGGGATATCTCTCATTGTTCCGTCCAGGAGCAGAAAAGCTCTGATGGAGTCAGATGTTTCTCTTGGGATGTCTATCCAGTATTTTGCAGGCAGGTCCAAATTTATTTTGCCTGTGGCTTGTGCAATCTGCCTTTGAAGAGGAAGCTGTGTGGCTGTATTCAGGAGCCATGGCTTCTGTTCTGAAACCACTTTGCAGCTGTTTGGCTGCACGACAGGCAGGGTAACAGTGCCTTTGATGAAATCCCACAACAAAAAAGGCTGGCCCAGAAGTCCTGTTTTTCCAGAGATACCAAACAAGAGGCTGGGTGTCTGCTCACAGTCCCATCTCTCTTGTGGCCAGCACTTTGCCCCAGAAGAGATTTCCCCAAGTGGGTGTTTAAGCAATATAGTTGAAATGATGTAATGTCACCCTGCAGGTGAAAGGGGACAATTTCTGTCTTGTTTCTTCTCCCTCTGGGTTATCCTGTGTGTTTTGGTACTTGCATGAGCATCTTCTGAGATAATTTTCTTAGCCAGTCTGGAGGAAAATTAATGCAATAAAATATACTTTTTCCACTGGCTTAATAAGTTGGATCTGCACACCATAAGGCCAAATGAATATGGAGGGATCATGAGAGACAGAGTAGGATGCGCAACTAATAAAAACTTGCAGTGGTGGGCTTCTTCTTATGGTAGTAAATCAGTAGCTTAGCCCAGATATCACCAAATTGCTGTTTATGTTTGTAGACATATAGGTATACCCTGGAGAAAAATCATGGATAATGAAAGATAACAGATTTGGTTTTATTTTATTTCTTCTCCTGAGTGAGCAGTCCTGCTGGGTGCAGGGAAAACTGAGTGTCAGTGCTGAAGACATCAGAATTGCCTTATTTCAGAGGTTTGCTCTTTAGAGAGTTTTAAAGAATTTCAAAGCTCTTGATCTCAGTTCATGCAAAGTTTTCTGAGCAGCAGCTTTCCATCAGGATAGCATAGTTCCTGCTCTACACACATCTCTAAACAACCTGAGCAACAACACCAAGTGCTATGGAGATAAAGCTATGCAAATACTGTCATGTGGCTGTGGTTTCTTCTCTGTCTCTTGTCACATGCTCCCCAGCTTAAGGCTGTCTAAATGAGCATGCACTTGCATGCTTTGGCATAAAACTCATTAAAGGCTGTGCCAATGCACATATCTCAACGTGAAGAGGTGCTCAGGGACTTGCCAAGGACAATTCGTGGAGTCATGACCCAAGACGGTTTTGAATCCAGACATGTTCATTAGAAAATAAAATAAAATTATAACAAGAGATCAGAAGCATTGGGTATAACCATTCCCACCAAGAATTTGGCCTGGTTTTGCAGTTGCTTATACAGACCTGCTGATTAACATGGAGAACAATAAGTGCCCTCTGAATCCTTAATATCAAAAAAATAATGGTGAGATGAGGGGGCCTTAGAAGTCAAGGTAAATCAAGGTGTGAGTGAGTGGCTTCATTTCTGTGAGGGGCCAGGCTGAGCAGGCTGGATTCTAATTTCTCAGCTGTGCTGTGGGATGAACTGTGTGGCCCCTGCAGTGCATGCTGAGGACAGCGGGGTCTGCCTTCCCTTTTCAGCTGGCTGCCTGATTGATTCATTCCTCTCTTTTTTTTCAAACCAGGCTTCTTACATGCTTTGGTGAACCTCTTAGTCAGTCCCTGGTACCTCTGTCGGTTCAGTGTGTGTGTCTCTGTGTGTGCATGCACATGTATTGCACTTCATCTGCTTGATGCAATAATATCCTGGGGGAATGTGCAGGCTGTAAACTTCTTCATAACATCCTGTTCCTGCAACTTGGAGATATTGACTCTGAAGGGAAACAATGGCATGAATAAAATAAAAATAAAAAAAGTTAATTATCCTTTGTGTTTGTAATTTAATTAAAGATGCAGTAAAGTTTTACTGTTTTTCCAGGTGATGATGTTTAGGGCTCTGAAAAGCTATTTGTGCTGGTGAGATTAAAGTGCATTTTAAAATGTTCCCCGAGCACTTTCACATTTGTTGATAGATTTTTAAATTAAACTTTAAATTGTAATCTAAATTACCTCCAACAATTCATGGTCCCTGTAATGAACTCCCACCATTCCTGCTGTCATCTGACTATGATATACTGTAAATGGTAACTGCTCAGGGTTTTACTGAATAGTGCTTTAGTATTACTGCACTATATTAGTTGTGTACAACCCTCAAACAGAAATCAAAGCACAACATAGGTTTGGTTTAGCATAGTAACTTTATTATTTGCTGGTCTTTAGTCTTAGTGAACACTGCTACTGCTAATCATTTGGGACCTCATAGAATACACTTCCAAATAATTTTTTAGGCATTCCTGTCAAGGTAGAAGTATTTGCATTTTACCAGCCAATGAGCTTTTGGACATTAATCCTTAATAGGTAAAATAAAACTAATTGGGGAATATGAGTTCAAGTGCTCATTCGTAAAGTGACCATGGCTCATCGGCCCCTGAGGCACAATTAGAAGAAAATACTTTCCTAAATGATTGATGTAGATTCAAAGAGGAAAAGGAGATTGCACAAGGATAGTGGAAATAATTCACCACGGGCTGCTTCAGCATATGATGTAGGTTTGGTGAGACCAAGTGGTTTCCAAGAGCAGAGCCTAACTTGCAAATCACTGCCTCACCCTGGGATATCACACTGCCCAAGGCTCATGGGCCTGTCCCTGGGATGAAATTAAAAACTCCAAATGTGAGCTGGTCTAACATCCATGAGAAACTCTCAAGGATCTCAAGAACATTTACATATATGGAAAATTAGAAGGAAAATTTATTCTCACAAAATAAATAAATTTTAAAAAACACAAACCCAGCAAACCAAACAAAAAACAACTACATAACTTGAGAGCAAGGTCCTAGGGAAGAGCAAAGGGAGAAAATAAGCAGATCCAGGAGTTCTTTGCTACAGGAGGGTGCCTTGTTGTGTTCCAGCAGTCTGTAACATAGAGGCTTTTTGACATAGGGTTTTATCTTTCTGCTGGAAAGCTCTTGGTGTACTTTTCCTCCACACAGCTACTCATGCTGTACACGCCTCAGCTTTTGGTTTCCATGAGTTCTGTGTTTTAATTACTTATTATGTGAAATGAGAACCGGTTTGTTTGGTTACATTTGATTTCTTGCCTCTCCTGCTATGAGGAAAACGAGCACTCTTTGTGTTTCCTGGTCACCTTTGCCATTTGTCATCATTCAGTGTGTTGGCAGCCATGCTGGAAAACGTGATCATTAATTAGAATCATTGCTTTTCCTTATTCCAACACCCTCATTTCCAATCAGTACTATTGCACTCCTCTCCTTCAATCCCTCTTTTTCCTAAACCCCTCTGCAGATGAGCTGCTGAAGGAGAATGACACTGTCTGTGGTGCTGACATGCCACAGTCCCTTCCTGCCAGGCTAAGCAACTCCCTGTATGGGTTTCCTTTTTTTTTTCTATGTGGTTTTCCTTTTATTCCCTCCCCATCTGTCTCCTGCCTACCAAAGGTAAATTGTGCCAAATCATCCCGACAGCTTCCTCTGATAAGGTAGATGATTTTCTATTCAAAGGAAATGCATTAGATACTGTCTACCTGGACTTGAGTAATGTATTTCATACTGGATAATGATCATTTGAACTGGGGGAGAGGGGAATGAGCAGAAGGATTACAGGGTGGGTCAGGAGCGCACTCAAATGAGACAAAACTGAGAAGTCTTTAGTTGGGAAGTGCTGACCTGAGAGACCATCACTCAGCAATCACTGGATATTTTGAATATTTTCACCAATGACTTTGGCAGAAGAAAGAAAGGAAGGATGAGGGTTGATGGTGATGTTTGCTTGTGGACCAAAATTAGAGGCTAGATATAGTCTGCAGGAGGATCAGAATGTCATAGGGAAAGATCTTGATAACTTTTTAACTGGAGGCAGCAGTGAACTTGTACAAAACACAAAACCAGGGCGAGGGACTGCAAATGAAGAATGAAGACTGAATTATCCTACTGATAAATAAACCTATTAGTTTTCAAACATCTGTGTTTACTGAGGGCCTCTGTATTTTTCAGTGTGCAGGTTTTTATTTCCATTTTTATTTCCATTTTTCTTCCAATTCAGAAGTTTAAATGAGCATGGCTTTCAGATTGTGCTCAATTTCACCTGGAGACAGAGGCATCACTAAGCATTCCACAGCTCTGAAAGCAGAGCCCATGCTAAGCTACAACAGAGCTCATGCACTCTGCAAGAGACAGAGAGCAGGATGCTTCTTTTGTGAAGAAAGTGAGACTGCAGTGAGAAGAAAAACTGGTTTGTAGTTCTATAAAAAAATTAAAAATAAGTATAGATTCAAGCAAATATGTGTCTTGAACTTTTGTGGGTTTTGAGAAGCAAATGCTGGTATTTCAGCTCTGTGTTGCTGATGGTGAGCAATTGATGAGTTGATTGCTATCCTGGTCCCACTGAATTGGAGTGTTGCTAAAAATATTGGGTCAGCCATGTGAGCAAAGTGTTCACTGCTTACAGAATCCCTGTGCTATGACAGTAAACATTGCTTTCTCCCAAGCTGGAAGCAGACAGCTCCAGTTTTTCTGTTTCACTGGGAAAAGCTACCTTTTTTTAAAAAGCAAAATTGATATGAAAAGCAAAAAACCAAAAAACAGTGGGAATGGGGAGATGGATTTATTCTCCCCTTTTTCCAATTTGTGAACCAGAAGTTTCCTGGTCTTAATGCTATGTGCAAACAGGCATTTTTCCAATATAACTTTATCCACAATTTTTAAGGTAAATATTCATTCTCTTAAATGCATACAGGGTTATTAACAAAGAAGAGAATGCTGAGCATTCCCCCTAAAGGACATTGTTTCTTTTTTCCCCATTTCAAAGTGATTGAGAAATGCCCTGCAATGAACCTGCTGAATGAATATAGATAGCATTTTACATAGTGCTACCTATGGACAGCCAGTCCTAATTTAAGGTGGGAAGCAGATAACAAACTTCACAGTGCAGAGCAGGATACCATCTCTCACTAACAGAAATTCACATTCCACATTGTACATCGTGCTGACGGCGTTTAAAATGCTGCAGAGGTGCCAACATTAGAATTCAGAGATATTTGTTGACGCTTCTCTTGAGACTGTTCATACACACACCCCCTCCAAGAGATAGCACGAGCCTCAAAGTGAATTTGTCAGTGGGGTTTTGGAGCCCTGCTCTGTTCATATATGGTTTCATTTTTCTCAACGTGACCTTTGCTTCTCACAGCCGTGGCTTTGGTTTGCTGCTGGTTTCGAGGCAGGAGCTTGAAGGGAAAATGAGCCCATGTCTTTTTTAGCTCTTAACAAAACTGTGGTCTTGTAGTGAACAGAGATGGTATCGCCCTCACAAAGTGATACATGCAGGTTAAAGGATGTCTGCCCCGTTTCCCAGGGATGCAGCTCTCTTGGACTGCTGCCTGATTTCAATAAAAATGAATGGGAAAGTATGGAAATGTGCACTGAGCGAGCAACTTCATGGATAATAGACCTTTACTGGTTTTGTGATAAAGAAAGGAAGAAAGAAAAAAAAAAGAACTTAGAAAAATGAACATTTGGATACTTCTGAGTTACTTTTGATGAAAGGTACTATAAATCTGGAAGGTTGTTTTTTATAAATGTGGTTAGCACAGATTGATGATAATTAAAAATACTGCTGGTAACACTCCTACATCAATAATTTTATGCTTTGGATTATTCAGTCTTGTTTTATTTGAACTGCTGCTGATAGTGCCTACTATAGCTCAGATGTCAAATCTTTCTATTCTAATGCTATCCTCATCATGTTCTTGAGTATAAAATATTTAGAATGCCCCAGATTATCTATTTATATGCACTTTGACAAATCTAGGGAATATAAACTTCCTGTAATAACATATAGGGATGTTAATAAAAGTATAGTTTTAAAGAGTTGTCTAAGTGTATACTAGATTATTTTAATTGGTTTATATTATTTGCTATCTTGGCTGTTACCAAGTCATGAAAGCCTAAAGAGAATACATAATTATTAAGTCAAAATAGTTCTGCAACACTTCTAAATAAAGGGAAGCAAAAATGGTCAAAGTTTAAGTGACAGCATCATTTTAAATTCCTTTAGAAAAGGGAACACAAGGCCAAAAATAAACTTACTCCAAAAATGTTAACACTGAACAGTGTTGAGAGTATATGAGAGCTCCTGGGGTAATTAGAGTAATAAATGTATTTTATATTTAAGAGAAAATACAAAGCATAATGGACACGCAAAACGGACAGTTATGGAAGAAATGGAGGGTTGGGAAATTACATTTTTCATGTGGGGAAGTCATAGCGACACAGCAATGAACTTCACAGCTTCATGAATGCATATGGATAAAGAAAAACTTAGTGGAAGTGAAAAAGGGAAGCCAGCATCAGTCCTTGCAATAATCCTTAAGAAAATTATTGTTGAAAACTGTCCACTGGGCATTGTGTCAAACATATGGAGACAACAAAGCCAAAACATGCCTTTTTCCACCAACTAAA